>NW_017308950.1:99938-118224 GCF_000935625.1 Nanorana parkeri | reverse complement strand
CAAAAATTTTGATATGGGGGGCTAACCCGGCTGAGGTCTCCCAGACCCCTGTTGAGTGGCAGAAGCGGGTCAACAGGAAGTCTGGGTATTAGAAGGTGAGCACGTCCACTATGGAGCACAACTGGAAAGTGTCCACAACCGTCTCGACTGACCGGACCGGAGGCTTGAGTGCTTTGATTGCCAAGGCCCAGTTCTCCTTCACAGCTGAATATGGTGGAGTTAGCACAAAGACAGAACAGGAGAATTGGAACGAGGCCACTGAAGTTGAAGAGACATTAACTCTCACCTTGAAGCCACGTGAAAAAATATTTATCTATGTCTACCAGTTGGGCTTCGGGAAAAATCCTGTGCTACACTGCCGAGACATGAGAATTCTCGACAGCTCTACTCCGCCTACCGATAACCCCCTGCCACCTGCAGCAAATTAGTTTCTGTATTATGGTGTTGGGGCTTCCAATAATTACTGCCTACTCATTTGTTCTGTACTAGATGCCCACTATTAGCACTGCATGGTAGTTGTTAGTTTGTCATATTTGTAAGTGTCTTAAGGTGATTGTATAAAATAAATTCCATGGGATGACCAGGAGAATTATAAAATTGTGACTTTATTAGATCACATGAAGTAATCAAAAGTACTGAAAAGGTACAAAAATCAGCACAGCAAATAACTGTCCAATATACAAGATGTAAATAGAGATAAAAATAAAAGAAAATGTGTTTGTGAAGAAGTGTCTGGAGTTCTTTGTGTGAGTGTGACAGCTGTGTACGTGTCCTTTGTGTCTGTCTCCAATGCTTCTGCCTACATGTAGGTACATGCAGTGGCATAGTGTGGGTTTCCAGCACTACCGATGCACCGATACCGGTTCTTAGGTATCGAGTACGAGTACCGATATTTTTTGTCCAGTACTCGCCGATACCAAGTACTGGTGCCATGTGTCCTGAGGATCATGACCGGCTGCCCAGCTTCCTGATTGCCTGTGAAGCCAGTGTTCTAGCGAAAGAACCAGGGACGTGCGGTCAGGGGAGGCAGGTGAGGCAGAGCCTCACCTAGAATTATGGAGGAAAAAGCTGTCAGCTTCAAGTCTGAAGCTGACGGCTTTTTCTCCATTCAGATCGGCATATAACAGGTTACACAGCAGAGAAAGCCTCCCCGCTGTGTAACCTGTCATGGACGGAGCGCCTCAGCAAGTGAGAAACAGGGAGGCTCCTCCCTTCCTCCTTTACACTAGCTTGAGGGCGGGGCTTCGGCCGGCGGGGCTTCGGCCGGTGGGGGGCAGGGCGGGACATGCTGGGGGCAGGGCTGGGGAATGCCTCACCCGAAATAAGAGGTACCGCACGTCACTGGACAGAACACCAGCTTCACTTTGCTAGGCTGCCTGGCTTCCTGACCAATCAGGAAGCCGGAGCGGCGAGTCATGAGGTTCCATCCAGCTTCCTGATTGGTCAGCAAGCCAGGCTGCCTAGCAACACGTGAAGCCGGCTTTCTAGGCAATCAGGAAGCTGGGCGGCACGTCACGATCTGCCTCCCGGTTTCCTGATTGGCTAGGAAGCCGGCTTCACTTGTTCCTAGGCAGCCTGGATTCTTGACCAATCAGGAACCCAGGAGATGGGTCATTACATGCACCCCAGCTTCCTGATTGGTTAGGAAGCCAGGCTGCCTATCAACAAGTGAAGACGGCTTCCTAGCCAATCAGGAAGCCGGGAGGCGGGTCATAATCCACCGCCCAGTTTCCTCATTGGAAAGGAAGCTTGCTCCATGCTCCCTCAGCACGGCTGGTCAGACAGAGATCTCCCTCTGACCGGAAGTTCCAGTATCGGAGGCAAGTATCGGAGCATTGGGGCAGTACATGGAAGGATCAGCAAATAGTTCACGTTTGTTGATCCTCCGCCTGGCATCCTGAAGCTCAGCACTCTGCCCACTCTTCATTCTGACAGATGAAGCTTGGCATCTTGAGACTGTTCTGTCATCCCCACTGGGCTCCGGAAGCTGGATCGGCTCTGTGTCCCCTCCGATACCCTCTGCAGATACAGATGGGGGGAGAGCAGCAGGGATCAGAGGGCACACAGACCGCAGCATGCAGCTGGCCCCCAAATGAGAGGCAGCTTTCAATCAAAGCCCAGGCCCCCCTGCTGACCCAATGGGGCCCAGTACAGGAGGGCCAGCTGCCCGCAGCGCCCCTACAAATTTGTCGCCCAGGGCAATTGCTCCCCTGACCTCCCCCACACTACGCCCCCCGGGGTGTATGAGAGTAACATCTGTGATGAGTAACTGAACAGCTGCATGTACAGATTACATAAACCTATCTATGGTACTGACTTTTTACATTTTATCTTAATGAGACAGATTAAGTCAGTGGCTTCCACTTTTCAGGAGTTCTCCTCTTTTGAAAGCAAATAAAGAGCAAACCACATTTAAGAACACGCAACAACACAATGGGGCTTTCATTAAACAATTGAAGACCGGGCGTTAAACCCCATTCCTGGCCAGGCCATTTTTCAGGATTCAGCGCTGCGGTACTTTGAGTGACGTTTATTCCGTCATGCAACGCTGTACTGAAATTAATTTTATACCATTTTTTGGGGACAGATAGAGCTTTCTTTTGGTGGTATTAAATCACCACTGGGGTTTTTTTATGTTTTTTTTACTATATAACAAAAATAGTACCGAATAGTACCGAATATTCTGAAACCAAACCTGTTTTTCCTATGTTATGTTAGGAAACATTTATTATTACCCAATTTTTTGGTAAAATATAAAAGACGGGGTCACGTCGGGTAAATAGACACCAAACATGTCAAGCCTTAAAATTGCGTGTACCCGCAAAATCGCAAAAAAGACCACACACAAAATTGGCCCATAGGGGACACTTTAAACGCTTTTACTGCTCAGTTCAGTGTTATCAGTGATCAATGGCCCTAAAATTATTATCCTCCGACGTTTGCGGTGATATGTAACATGTGCGGAACAATAGGCACAATCATCGTTTTCGCACGTAGGTGCACCTGATGCATGTTTGTGTGTGTATGTGGGGGTAAGGGACTTCTTTATTTTTTATTTAATTTTTTTATATGTGACAATTTTTTTGCTTCTTTAATTTCTTTTAAACTTTGTTTTTTTACTTTATACACTTAACTTTATTGCAATCACAATGAGCTTTCCTGCCGGCATATATTTCCGTGTTCCCAATGGTGTCCAAGGTGTTCTATTCCGCCTCAGTTGGCATCTGCTTCTCAAACTTGCCAAACTGTTGTGGAAAATTTCCTGTGTAGACCAAAACATCTGCCCTCTTGTTAGGCCTCATTCACGCGAGAAAAGGTCGGCGCGTACAGCTCCGTGCTGCGTGCACGCCCATATCGGGCAGCCCCCAGGAAGGACAGGTGCTGCGTGTGATTAGTACGGAGCCCCTGTCCTTCTCTATGGGATTACGCGGCCGTACGCCACCCTACGCTCACCCCAAGTGCAGGTCCGTGCGGGTGTCCCGGCTCAGACACAGACAGGATCCATCCTGTCAGGGTACAAGTACAATTGACGAAATAGGTCACCAGCACTCCAAGAATTTAAAATGAATAAGTCCTTTTTATTGGACAATGATGTCACATCTCTTGCCTTGAAGAAGGGACCCTGCGTGGCCCCGAAACGTCGGCTCTTTTTGATTTTCGTGACACCATTGTCCAATAAAAAGGACTTATTAATTTTAAATTCTTGGAGTGCTGGTGACCTATTTCTTCAATTGTGTATTTTGTAGTTACTAAAGGGAGTTTAGTGGAGTTACTACAAGCACCATCTTTGTTTATTGGCCGGGACTGCTGAAAGGTGTGCGGAGAGCATCCTCACCAATTGCAACAGGGTACAAGTACAGACACTCGCACGGACATGCAGGGCGGGTGAGCATAGGGCGGCGTATGGGCGCATACTCCATAAAAAAGGACGGGCTTCATACTAATCACGCGCAACACCTGTCCTTCCCCTGAGCTGCCCGATACGGCTATGCACGCCGCACAGATCTGTACATTCCGGCTTTTTCTCGTGTGAATGAGGCCTAAGTCGGTGAACCTGAATTCAAAATGGAGGCAAATGCTGCGGTTTTGGGTTCAAACACACATACACAATGGGTGCACGTACAGAATGATCTGAATTTATTTTTGGTTTGTGTTAAGAAGATTATATACCCCAAATGATGTAATAAATTATGTATAAAATATAGCTGGAATGAAATATGATGTATAGCATATGCATTGGGTGGGATTCAGATATCAGTTGACCAATTACAGATAAAAGATTGAAGCAGAACACATGTAGTTAATAGCCTTATGATAATTTCATTAAGTAAAAATGTCATTATGTAAAAAGATGAGATAATGATCTTGTTGTAACTCTAATATTGCAGACATGGCTGGTGCATGGCCGAGGTGGCCATTTGCTTGATCTCTGTGCTTCATGCAAAAAGAGGAACTTCACCATCCGGCAGTTACATGTCCTTTTTCCTAATATACACCAAAGTTGCTTAAGCATTTCTCAGTCACGTGAGAGAGGAAAGGTAAAAAAGATATATTAGTATCAGTTATTTCTTATTCAGTTAACTTAACATTATGAACGCCATTTTGGGCCATTTTTCTCCTTCACTCTACAGACAGACTCTTCGGAAACTGTCTTAGGCACCGTATTGTCCAAGTATGTAGGGACTACCGGGGACTACCGGGGCCTCAGCCTGGGGGGGCCCAGCACAGTCCCTGTGCATAGATGCCGGCCGCCGGATAGCATCAGATCGGTATCCAGCGGCCGGCAGGCCCCCTGTCTCTGCACCGGGAGTGTTGGATCATCCGTTCATCCGACACTCCTGGAGCAGAGTCGCCGCCCGCCGGATACCGAGATAGTATGGGGCCCACCGGCCGCTGTGAGGAGGGAGCCCGGGAACAAGGAGGAACTGATGACGGCCCTGCAGGCACCTCATGGGGCAGCCATGGGGCCTCGGACGGCTGTGAGGACCCAGAAAACAGAACACACCAGTGACGTGTGGTGCCTTCCGAGCTGGGTAAGGCATTCCCCCCAGCATTCCCTGCCCCGCCCCCTGCCCGCTGAAGCTCCACCCCATCCTGCCAAAGCCCCACCCCCAACTCGGTCACCAAGCTATATGTGGAGGAGGTAAGTCACTGGTGAGGCATCGAGATTGATGTCCTCACTGTATTTTTTCTCTTTTTTGATTGGACAGCTTGGACCAATGGCACTTTGCCATTGGTCCAAGCCATCCACAGAGCTCACGCCTCTAACACAGAGTAGAGGCTGTGACAGCTCTGGCCTCACCATGTTAGGTTACACACGCAGTGGGGAAGCCTGCTGCTGTGTAACCTAACTACCTGTCAAAAGCTGGATGCAGCGCCATCTGTAATTAACAGACAGCGCTCCGTCCATGACAGGTTACACAGCTAGGAGGGTTATCCTGCTCTGTAACCTGTTACAAGCCGCTCTGAATGGAGAAAAAGTTGTCAGCTTCAGACTTGAAGCTGACAACTATTCAAAAAAATTCTTGTCCCCTATGAAGAGAAATCCCTCAAAAAGAAGATGGTCTGATGAAATAGATCACAATTGATTAAGTAATATAACAAAATTTAATAATTATATACACATAACGACACCTATACAAAACATTTAAAAACCATTAAAAAAGCTTCCCTGAGTCACCTAAATATAATGATGTGAATGCTCAGATATATAAATCTCCTAAAAAGCAGGAAGTCTCTGGTACAGGCAGAATGATGATATATCAAAAATAGACTAACGGAGCTGTACTCACGTTGTGTTTTTAACCCGTGGTGGAATAGTCCTTATTATATCCCACAACGATATTTGCAAGTAGACTGTTTCACAAAGCGGTATCCGATTGTAACGATTTCATTTCAAAGAGGTCCGCTTCAATAGCGGGGCAGGGGTTCCTTTAATATTCTTTTTCCCCGTCTGTTTTTATTCACACCACTGTGTGGGATTAAATTCCAATTTGAGGGAAAGAAGCCTCAAAGAGAGTATCCACTCGTGCCGCCGCACTGTGGGATGGGATTTGGTGGAGTCCTCACAGCAGTATGTTCAGTGACACGGGGAGGAATAGGAGCTGTGTATATTTACACCGACAAAGATTCGCTCTCGTCTCCCTGTCTTGGCTACAGTGAACACAATCTATTGCCGCTGTGTTCAAGCAGTGTCCGCATCGGGTTTGTTTAGTCCACTAAACTCGGCGGCTGCAGAGATCCTGTGTCCTGCTTTCACTCGAACATTTAGTAATCAATAATGGGTGTTCTGGGAAGCTGAAACACACGCTATCGTGACGCGTTTCCCCCGATGGCCGGGGCTTCTTCAGAGGGGCGTGTGTGTGATGTCTTGCATAGGTGTGCTTAAATACTCACACTAATAATAGCTGATTGATGTCCGATTTTTACTTAACGTATACGAGCATGTAATTAGAGAGAATTGATTTCTCCAGTGTAATCTAGTATAGCAGCAATCATAGGGACACAGTCCCATTCATACGGATTAGTCTGATGCCATCTTTCACGTGTGTACAGCAGTTTCTCCGTACATGACAAATATGTAGAAGAAATATATATAAACATATATTGAGGAATCTCTCCCTTCTCAACAATCTAGACGGGAAATGTCCTCACCGCATAAATATAAATCCATATAGTGTCACAATCATAATCAAAAATACACGGCTTAAAGGACTTGAGAACCTCAGTGCACTCCAGATCTTGGTGGGTCAACTTAAAAACTATAATAGAAAAACAGAAAAACAAGCTCCACGCTATTAAAATGTTCAATGCTGGAAACATGCCGGATTGTCAGGTATACACATATACATACACACATATACCTATATACATATGTATACATATACCTCCGTATGTCAATGCCATATAAGGGCACAAGTATCCCCGAATGGGAAAAAAGTCACCTTTCAAAAAAGGGGTCCACAGATGTAGACCCATAAAGGGGTGCCCTTTGCGTCAATATCCTGGGTCTATAATTTAAGCTATTTGTTCAACCATCAAGATTCGGAGCCGAATCTTGATGGGTCTTCGGGGCCTTAAGGTCTGGTAGGATTTTTAAGTTGGAACCACACCCGCAAAAATGGGGTGAAAAAAACATAGGGTCCCCCTAAAATTCTTAACCAGGCCCTTGATCCGAGCACAGGCCTGGCAGGGCAGGAAAGGGGGTGGACGAGCGAGCGCCCCTCCTCCCTGCAATACCAGGCCACATGCCCTCGGCACTGGGAGGGTGCTTTTCCAGGGCTGCCCCTGGAAAAGCACCTTGTCCAGACGACCAGACGAAATAAAAAATTTAATAGAAACTAAATAGAAAAAAAAACTGACTGCCTTCCTGTCCACTCGCTACGTACTCCAGCTGCAGAATGGCATTTTGAAAGATGCCGGCAACATATAAACAATTGGGCGGAGCTGGCACTGACAGCTATCTCCACCCAACTGTTCACAGTTGTACGTCATCTGACAGGTAAGCCATGACTGGTCAGGTGCAAGCTTTAGCCAAACAGGGCTCACAAGACACAGTGCCTTGTGGGTCGCTGAACGCCCTGACAGTTTGTGTATTCGCCGAACACACAAACTGCCCATGTTTGAGTCGAAGTCACGCTGGACTCGAACATCGAGCGCGTGCCTACTTGTGAGGAGCTAGGGTGAGACATGGGGGGTGATTTACTAACCTAAACACACACACACACACACCAGGTGTGTGTGATTTTCACACAGCAAAACGTATTTATCAACCAAAAAGTCTCTAAAAGCATATTTCCACTAATGCCATATATGGAAAAATCATGCACATGATGCATATATAATGCTGCTTCACAGTTTAGACAAAAATGGTTAGCTCATGCATTTACATTCCTTGCATTCATCAACGCAAGCAACACAACATAGAGCTAATTTACCCAACATCACCTTGGAATTCATTCAGGGCTTTGCACAACACACCTGCTGGGTGTGTACACATTACAAAGGTGTTTAGATTCCACCCATAGATCATGCTGGGAGGGAACACACTACAGAGGTGTATACACGTTCGTGGTGTGTTTATAAGGTTAGTAAATCAATCCCATGGAGTCTGCAAGACAAAGACAGAGGTATCTGGCTATCTATTGTTCTTGTTTATTTTATCTCTGGTCCCAGCCTAGCTGCCCACTACGGTCAAGGGGGAATCTTATGTGTGTTAGTCTCCTACGTTGGAGTAGGCTTTTATTGGTAACATTGTTGTTTTGGAGCCTTATGTATTTATAAAGCACATGTGATTTTTTTTTTTGGACAAAGATAAATTTTTGCGGTTTGTGATCCACGGACCCGGCCAACCTGCCACAACAGATGGAACTTATTGGCATTGTTATACTTTACCGAAGAGCAAAGAGTATATCGTCCCACCATTCAAGTAGATGTATTGGAGGAGTGCGTCTGACCACATATGACGTGGGGGAAATTCAGCCATCAAGATCCACATAATTCTCCTGTAACCATGCTAAATTGCCCATGCGTTTCGTATCTTGTACTTCATCAGAGCCGGCATGGAAACAAATAAATATACATAAAACAATCCTACCTTATATATGTGTGTGTACTTCTGACACCTATCATTGAGCGTGGCAGGAATTGTGGCTGATGTGTGAGGTAACCCGTCCACCGATGGTTCAGGCTTCATGGGACGCTATCTCGGCCGAAACTCAACCAGGTCGTTTCAAAGGGGAACGTACTCCCTGTGTAGGATAGTGGACAGGGTGCAGTATATGATATGCCACTAGATGCCCCCATAGGTCATATGAGTACTGAGAGAGTCCCTGTAGAGGGGAAGGTAGCTCTGTGTCCAGGGAGAGCTGATATATAGTGGTGGGGCGAGCAGCCGGGAGGAGACGCACGTGGGCAGAATACAGGACAGAGAGATAAGTGATTTCCTTGGAGGAAGCTGGTCCATGGGAAGGACAGGACCAGATCGGTTAACATGTAGAGATTGTGGCCATTCTCAGCTTCCCTAAGGGGGGAAACTAAAGGAGACAGAGGCAGTCTTGCCTAGTTGGGACTTCACACAAAGGTACATGCCTCTGGCAATAACTCTGCGTTGGCACTGGGCCGCACCTTGGCTCACCTCTCCTCTACTCTTTGCTGGGAACGCTCTTGAAAGTATTGTGCCGTCATCCATTGTTGGGATGACTGAGAACTTGTAATGTACTACACCAAAGTACGGTTATAGAAAGATTCCCTGTGTGCGGACTGATCCTTATTCCAACCTCTGAGATGGAGGGGTTCTTCAAGGAGTGTGTTAACGGTGAACTGAACCGTGGCTGCCACCAACCTGAGGAGGGTAGGTGATGAAGGACGGTAATAATTTGGGCTATGCTCGGCATAGGTCGCTCTCAGTGGTGTGCTTTCTCCCTAAGGGGGAGGAAGCGCTGAAAGTCTGCCTGAGGCGTTACAAGGGGTGGAGCCACTATAATGAGGCCAGAGTAACGACCCAGGCGTGAAGGGGTGCCTGGTGTCGTGTGGCTGCACACGTGGAACACACTGATAACCCAAAGAACCCCGCCTACACCCGTTACTGATATAATCAGTTCCCATATTATTATTATACAGGATTTATATAGCGCCAACAGTTTGCGCAGCGCTTTACAATATAAGGAAGACATTACAATCACAATACAATTCAAGACAAGATGGTAAGGAGGGCCCTGCCCCTGAGGGCTTACAATCTAAAAAGGAGGGGGAAGTGATACATGAGGAGGCAGCTATGTGGGGATGAATTGTTTGCGAACGTGATGGTTGAGCGGTTAGGCATGATATGATACGGTATGATAAACAACCCCCAGTGTGCAATTTGCCGACTAGAGGGATTATATTAATATAGCCATCTCCACACACCACGCTGCTAACGAACTTTTATGAACTTTCCCAATAGAACAATACCTCTACATATTCATATATTCAAAAAATATTCACATGGCTAAATCACTCTTTAAATCCGAATAATGATTTGTTGGATGAGCACAACCTACTGGTCAAATAATAAACTGCACATATACAATCCGATCATACAATTATAGGAACTTGTAAATAACAGGGTCTTGTTCAAGAGAATTAATTCTACATAACTACTTATTTTTTTGTTATGAATTTGTATGGAAAAACAAGCACGGAAAAAAAATAATAATTGCAAAGGGCAACTAAAATTAACAACTTTATACCGGGATGACAGAATTGTAATGTATCCATTTGCATTCTCATTGTAAAATGATCTTATTTCAATCTGTGTTAATTTTGACAGAAAATATCGTTTTAGTTTTAGTCTTTTGATTAAAATGCCTTTTAGTTTTGGTCGTATTTTAGTCATCTGAATTGTTTTGGTCCATCTGTAAAAAAAAAAAAGTCAAAGCAACTGAACTTGCTGTATTTATCTTGAAGATATTCCACTGGTCATCCAACCAAATTTCTCAACTAAGAATGACTTGTACAAAAATTATCTGGGAATAAATATGATGAATGTCGCTCCAATCCACATAATCTGTTAGTCACAACCAGGTGTTGATTGCATTTGCATTATTGGAGTCTAGGAGGTGTTATTAACATGCCCAGAGAGCGGTGTTAAATCAGCATTGTATGTGGCAGACAATAGATGTCTCACCCCCATCCCCACCTCTATGTTTTAGTCTAGTTTTAGGCAACTAAATATTATAAGATTTTAGTTGACTGAATCTACAGTAGATTTACTAAAATCTGGTGGGTTTAGTTAAAGAGTAATTTAATAATTTCTCTAGAACTTCAAATCTCCTTATATACTCCTGGAGTAAACATCTGTTAATCTGTTATTACTTCTGGTGTTAAGGTTTGATGATGCAATACAGACTCAGATTTAACTGATATATAACATGTCTTTATTTATCTTAAAATTAGATGAAACCGAGTCTTATAAAGAAACAATAATATTGAGCATTTTCAACACAGGACCGGTAATTACATATGCATTGATTATAACAACTTGCATCTGACATTCTTCATTCTTACAAGCAGTGCAACTCTAGAATATTAAAATTAATTACTATATTGGCTGTAATGGCATTGCACTTACTACCTACTAGCCAACCATTCAGGATGGAACTGGAAGTCCAAAGAGATTAGTTCTGATTGGATCTCTTCCCAAATTGTCTCTCCCTACCATTTTAGTCTAGTATTAGTTACTCAACTAAAATGTCAATATATTTTCGTTATAGTTTTAGTCATCATAACTTTTTTATTTAGTTTTAGCCACTGAAAAAGTGTTGTTGACGAAAAGTACTAGTTGGCGAAATTAACACTGATTCTACTCCGACCCCCCCCGTTATTCCTATGTATTCTTGTTAACATATTGAACCTTAGGTTGCTGGATGAACCACCATGTTCACAGATGAAGTGTCTAGCAATTGGTGATTAAATTGTGCAAACTAATCTGCTAAGGGACACTCAAGAGAAAGCCATTATCAACATTCAATATTGCTCATCAGAAGAAATGACTGTGGGCACACTCACCAAGCCATTGCCAAAGGATTGTCACAGTTTCCTTCATGAGAAGCTAAGCTTTGTATAGCAACGCATATGCTGTTGAGAAGGGGTGTTGGAAATGCATATGCTGCAGCATATACTGATTGTATTATTAACTGTAATTTGTCTTTTGAGCTGTAGATGGCAGTATAGTGCAATGCTAGTCTATGCTAGTCTCGATCTGTTTGCTCATCTATGATACACAGGAAGTTTTCTATGCTGTATTCTAATATAACCTCCTTCTAAGCAAGTAAAGATTCAGCATTCCTCAAGTTCTCAGTGCTTCATCTAAACACATAACCAACAGGCGCTGCCAATATTCCCAAGATGTTTCACGTGGGGAGAGTTACACAGGTTAAGTAGCCTGACCCAGGCTTCCAATTTTGGCTACATCTGACCAGCTTGTGCTTGCAAAAATGATCAAAAAAGATAAAGGCAATCTACCAGTTTCTGTTGAAAAATTGTTGATGGTAGGATGCCTTGGAATCTGTTGGAAAACTTTGTGAACTGCGCTGATATCATTGCCAGTGTTAGGGGACCAGCTTTCTTTTTGCAGGAAACAAAACCTTTTAGACATCAAGGAGCAGCATCCATTTTAAATGATTTAATCAACATTTGAAATATCTTTACACAATTGCCTTTGATATCACTGTAAATGATAAGAAGTATTGCCAAACCGCTTATCAGGAACATGTTTGTGTGTATGCAAGTGGAGTTATGAAACCATCACCAATGTGTCTCAAAGATTATACTGATTGTACTCCAGGTATAGGTGTTGCATAACCTAGACATATATAAAATCCAGCTGGGTTTACAAAGACGGAACATAACAGAACGTTTGCAGCTCTGCACCAATCGTAAGTACAACAATGAATACTGTCTTAGCCTAGTAGAGTGGCATGGTTATAGATAGCTATAGATGTGAAGATGCTGGGGGGACATTCACAGATGATCCAACCATGTAGGTTTATTACACAGTGGTACACTTTTATATAATACGGGGATGTGCTAACTAATACGGTCTGCTTCCAGCCCCGGTACCACTGTCCTCAAAGGAATAGCAAGTAAGCAAACAGACAAACCAAATAATGGCAAAGATGTCAAACAGAAAAAGTCTATCAGCCAAGGGTGTCAGCTGAGGTCTAAAGGTGAACATAGCTTTCATGGTAACTGTCTGATTTAAAGTCAGATGACAACCTTCAAATGCCAATTGGTCCCTTAAAAATGAGATATAAAAGACACAAATCATTGCATCTCTGGTATAATTAATATTAAGGAGGAGAGGGCAGAGCGACCAGTCGTAAAAAAAAGTACTGTGGGGGTAGGGGGAGGATTTCCAGATCAAAGAATTGTAGAAAAAGCTGGTCTTGATATTCTATATTTTAATGGGAAATTCATGTTCATGAACGTGGAATCCAAAACCTTGGGCACCCTAACAAACACTTAGCTACTTCCTCTAGGAAGTCAGTAGCCTCATCCACTCTGGCCTCCCTTGCCTCATAATTGGTCAATGAGGCAAACCAACCTAACGATGTGCCAATTATGGGGAACAGGGCCAACGCAGAGTATTCCAACTCCAGCACCCGATGCCATAGTCGGTGAAAGATAAGACTGTGGCTCAATCAGTGTATGGACCCAGGGCAACTGCCCTGTACTCACCTACCACCAGCCCTGGCAGTAACCTGTAGTAACCAATCAGCATGCATCTTGTGCTTCATCTTCTAATTGCATCCACACAATTGCTTTCTCTGATGGCACCAACTTCTGAGTCACTGATTAAGAACAGCACGCAGATCGGGAAAGACAGAGTGAAGTCAGAACTTCTAATATGCATGCTTGTTTCACATCAGTGACTGAAGGAATTGGATCAGCGTGAGAAGGAGGAGGTCAGTAATGGAAGCCTCTGCATTTCACTCGAGTTTACCTGTTTGCCTGGAGCTGACCTTCATGTTTGATCATGTTGCTGCTCCCTGTATAGTGATGGGACACACCAACGATGTGTTCAGTTGTGTCTGATCTCTATTCATCGATTCCACTGCACAGGTCTCGAAATGAACATTGCTATGATGAATTGTAGGTGGCATCAGGGCTGTAGCTACCATGGGGCGAGTGAGGCACTCGCCTCAGGCGCAGCTGAGAGGGGGCGCAGCCAGGGCCGGCCTGACTGCACCCTCTCACCCACGTTGCCATGGCTAGCACAGGGTGCCATTGGCAACAGGGGCACCAGCGGCCAACACAGCCGCGGCTCGGCAGGGAGAAGAGGAGCGGCACAGACTTCAACTTCTCCTCGGATCCCCGCTGTTCTGCCCCACCTGTATCTGCAGAGGACTCTGTGTCTTCAATCTCTTTTTTTTATTTCAAAAGGGAAATGTCAGGGGTCTGTTTAGACCCCTAATATTTCCCCAAAGCCCCCCAACAGTAAATAATAAAAATATATTTTAATAAAACAACCCCCCCCCCACACACTCACACTCATGGACCCATATTACTATGTGCGCCTCCATTCTGGACATAGCGCACACGTCTGTCCATTCTTGCCTCGGGCGCAAAAGGAACTTGCTACGGCTCTGGGTGGCATGCATGGTACTACTTGCAGAGTGTGATGATTTTCATCTTCTCATGTATGAGAACCTGTCGTGATTGAAATATGGATTCTTTTATTGTTGACCTGTGTTTGAAGGTGCAAGGTCAGGCTATCATTCTTGATTCATCACTTTGCAATAAGATCACCTAAGGCAAGGTTGCCGTCAGTGAACTGTCAGTATTTCTTGCAGATATGTGCTTGTTTCAAGTCACTGACTCAAAAAATAGTGAGCGTTCGTAAAACACATGATGGCTACCATGGATCCTTCTTGGAGTTGAAGACCAAAGATGGAAAGAGGTGTAAAGGTTAACTCCATACCTCCCAACCTTCTGAGAAGAGAAAGAGACACAAAGTATATAAGCGTCTCTTCTCTTAAGAGAACAAATTAATTTTTGTAGGTACTCCTGATAACTCAGGCCCTCCATCCCCCTTATTTATTGGTTGCCCTTCTCTGAATGTTCTCTAACTCATAGACATCCCAACTAAGGATTGGTGACCAAAACTGAACCGCGTACTCCAGATGTGGCTTAATCAATGTTTTGTAAAGTGGGGAAATTCTATTTCTATACCTTAATTAAATCCCTCTTGTCATACAAGTTAGGATTCTTCCCACTTTGTTAGCTGCAGCTTGGCATTGCATGCAATTGCTGAGCCTGTGGTCTATAAGTACCCCAAGATAAGATCCTTCTCCATCTCTGATTTCCCTAACAAAACCTCTCCCTAATTCCCAAGTACATTTTTCTAGATTAAAACTCATCCGGCAAGTCGAAGCCCACTCCTTAATCTTATCGAGATCTTGCTGCAGTAATCCTATGTCTTATTTCAAACTTATTTCCCTACATAACTTCATATCATAAGCAAGCACTGACAGTGAGCCTTCTATATGAATAATAAACAGGATAAACAAATTTAGGCCTCAAGACTAAACCCTGGGGCACTCCACTCACCACCCAATGAGCCATTTATCCCTACCCTTTGGATGCATTCCTGTTTTCTACCCATGTACATAAGGTTTCTTCAATGTCAATAGACCTTAGTTTGTAAATTAACCACTTGTGGGGTACTGTATAGAATGTCTTTGCAAAGCCCATACAGACTACATCTACGGCAATTCCTTTGTCCACTTTCCTCATAGAATGTTAATAGATTTGTCTGGCAAGAACGGCCCTTCATAAATCCATGCTGGGCAGTACTTATGATACTGCTATCACATGCAAATTTCTGAATATAGTCCCTAACCATTTCCTCGAAAACGTTGCATATTATTGATATAAGGCTGACTGGCCTGTAGTTACCCTGTATACATCTTGCACCTTTCTTGAATATCTGCACCACATTTTCTTTCCTCCAGTCGTCTGATACTTCTCTTGTCATTAAAGTGTTCGTAAAGATTAGGAACAATGGTCTGGCAATAACCTGACTTAGTTCTTTGAGGACATGTCGATGTAAGCCATCTGGTCCCGGAGATTTATTAGCGTTTAGCTTTTCTAGCCCTTTTCTCAACTTGACTTCTGTTAGCCATTGGGCTTCATCTAGTCCATGGTTAGTAGAATTTTCACTTTGTTTATTATATATGTAGAGAAGGACCCTTGCTCTTTGCATGGAAGCAGTTAATCTCTTTCTGCATAGGTCTGTTGAGTTAGGGCCGGAGCTGTTCAAGAATGAGCATTAGGTCTGACTCTGCAGGGGGTGTTTTAAATTGCTTCCACACAGAAAGCAAAGTCCCTTCTCTTCAGCATACACGCAACTTTGGGCTTTAACATTCTGACTTTTAGCTCATAAAGAATGCCAAAATTAATTATTTCTATGCACGATACTGTATATGGATCTCATTGCATTATATATTATTATATGTACAGTATATTATTAGGCTAACTGATCAATGGCTGCAACTTTTATTTGCATGGAACGTTAATTAAATTACATAATTCCTATGTTGGTTTCTTTGCAGCATATCAACAATGGTGAAGATTGTCCCAAAGAGCAAAAGCAAAGCAGATTTCTGTGGTGTTGACAAGTATTATTATATTGTCAGGGCAGACCTCACCTGTTTCATGAGATCAACCAACTTCAAGCACGGAAAAGATCTGGAGATCTTCAGCTTGCACCCGTCCTGTAGGAATGGAGATCATTACTTGGCCTATGAAGATGACCATTTCTACATCATAAAGTCAAACTATTACCGTCGAGTTTCAAACATGAACACAGATGATGATTCGGTTGTTTATACCCTACACCAAAATTGCCAAGGAGGTGACCATTATTTCTCAGCTTCTGGCCACTTCTATATCATTTTCGAGGGTCGTGGGGTCTTTCGCCGAACAAAAAACATACACAAGGACGAAGACGGTGAAGAATTCTCGCTGCACCCGGAATGCAGAAATAGTCTTTACTATTTTGGTGTTAAAAAATACTACTATTTTGTGAGGCCCGATGACCAGTGGGGGATCCAGTACACAAGATGTACCAACTTCAACACAAATGAGGGTACTGAAACCTTCTCGTTCCATACCAGCATCTACAGCTTTCTCCCTGGAGGTCTGGCCGTTGCAAAGGGTCCATATTTTGGTAAATGGGTGTGCATCGAGACCATCAGCAATGACTCCCACACCCCTGTTGAATGGAAGAAGCGGGTCACCAGGAAGTCTGGGTTTGAGAAGGTGAAGATGTCCTCTATAGAGCACTACTGGAATGTGTCAGCAACCGTCTCGGCTGAGACCGGAGGTTTGAGTGCTTTGATTGCCAAGGTCCAGTTCTCCCTCACAGCTGAATATGGTGGAGTTAGTACAATGACAGAACAGGAGAATTGGAACGAGGCCACTGAAGCTGAAGAGACATTAACTCTCACCTTGAAGCCACAGGAAAAAATATTTATCTATGTCTACCAGATGGGCTTCGGAAAAGATTCTGTGCTACACTGCCGAGACATGAGAATTCTCGGCAGCCCCACACCACCTACCGATAACCCCCTGCCACCTGCAGCAATTTAGTTTCTGTATTATGGTGTTAGGGCTTCCATTAATTACTGCCTACTCATATTTTCTGTATTAGATGCCTACTATTAGCACTGTATGGTAGTTGTTAGATAGCTTAACATTTGTAATATTTCTAAGTGTCTTAAAGGACAATTAAAGCCTCAAATGTTTTTTGCATATATCTACTGCTTCAAAGCCGTAGATTTATGCAAAAACATTTACAAAAAAAGTTTACAAAACTTACAAAACCCTTACAAAAGGGTTAAAGCTTACGTATGTCTCCGCCGCCCGCTCCCGTCCGAAGATCTGAAGATTCTCAGGCGGCCCAAAGGATCATGGGGCGGGCGCTTAGTTGTTGGATGGGAAACTTCGGGTGACGGAATGTCTAGCTTTGCCTCTGGCTATGGAAATGGTGTACTTCTCTCATGAAAGGTGTATCCTGACATAGTGACGGATTGTTGTCGTCATGTTTGTACAATGACACACAAATTCAGCCAACCGTATAAATCACACAAAATTAATCAATCAATGTATTTTATATAATATATAATAATGATTAAACTACCAAATTTTCAAACATCTCTTACTTGTAATTTGGCAACCTGGAGGTGTACAGAAAATCTTAGTTGCTGTTTATGTGATTAGCTTACTGCCAGGATAAGCAATCTTTGGGCCCTCCAGATGTGGTGCAACTACAACTCCCATGAGGCATTGCAAGACTCTGACAGCCACAGACATGACACCCAGAGGGAGAGGAATGGTAGGGTTTGTAGTTTCCCGGCAGCTGAAGGTGCAGAGGTTGCCTACTCCTGGATTACTGCTTTCTTCAGGAGTCTGCATGGAGACGCAAGTCAAACTCCAGGCATTCCCTGCCACGGGAGTTCCGTCTTTAGGGGGAAGAGCGGCTGGCTGGTTTGCAATCTTGTATGCAGCAATGGGTGCTAGATTCAAATCAAGACAGGGCATATACAGTATGCTCCATATTGGATGGGAGCGGTAGTTTCTTTTTTCAGTGAATGGTTTCCAGTAAGATAAACATTGGACTAATAGTTTAAAATGTGTATTAGCGGAAAACACTTTAAATGCTCAATTACAGCCTAATGAAGAATAAATATTTGTCTCCGCTTCTTCTTGTGCTTCCTCTCCAGCATATTAATCCTCCAACTGA
>NW_017308950.1:68232-99821 GCF_000935625.1 Nanorana parkeri | reverse complement strand
CCCCCCCCCCCCATGTGTCCAGTACAGAGCTCCCCTGAAGCTGGGCTGTGATTGGACACACAGTTTTACATCAGGGGTGACTTCCTGTGGATAGACATTGATAAAAGTCATAAAACATTTTACAAATAAAACATGAATCCAACATTCATCCTGTACAGGTGACCGTCATAGTAATATATCCAGGGATTACAAGGGGATAGCTTTTTAAATACAACCTCATACCTTTGCTTTTTATTATCCTTAAGAGCTGTCATCCCAGACCAGAATGCACTGCTTTGTTTACTTTCAGCCTGTCTGCAGTCTGCACTTACAATGTAGAGAGCACAAATCTGGAACCCAGAACCGAGAACAAGGAAAGCATAAGGGATCCGTGTAACAGGTATTCTAATTTATACCACTAGCTGTCAGGAATCACATAGTATGGGGATGATTGGGCAACGATTAGATGAGCTCATGCAGGGGATGTCTTCTTGCAGCAGTTTGTGATCCTCTCTTTTAAGATGAGTGCAATGCAGGATCAACGTCTATGAAATCAACATGTATGGCTTAACACTAAAGATGTTTATTTGCCAAGGTATTGGAGCTAATATCTTCCTTATTGTTCTCAGTCCTGGTCTGCAGGCACATAGACAGAATGGATGTAAACAAAGCATGGTTTATCCCGGTCTGGGCTTACAATCACAGCTCTTAGCACTGGCAGAAGTTTTATTTGCAGACTTGCTTGGTGTCCCTGAATATTTTAGAAGAGCTAGTTCTAGTTACCACCGGGGATTTCACTCACTTTGGAGGGATTTCCTCTCACTTCCTGTTGTGGATATCGGACAGGTTGTGAAGGAAAATCTCCCCAATGGGACAAAGAAGGCAAAACAGGGGTTATAACTAGTAAAGCACAGATATAGAAACTAGTATCAGTAGCGGTGCGAACACCGAGTATTTGGGCGAGTACTCTTACTCGCGAAAATATTTGGATACCGACACTTCCAGTCAGAGGGAGGTTTCCTCTGATCGGCAGTGCCGCGAGGGAACATGGAGCCGGCTTCCCGGTCAATCAGGACTCCTGGCTAAAAATAACTCGCCTCCTGGCTTCCTGATCGGTCGGGAAGCCGACTCCATGTTGTTTGGCCAGCTCGATGCTGATTGGCCTGGAAACCGGCTTCCCAGCCAATCAACATCGAGCCGGCCAAACAGCATGGAGCCGGTTTCCCAGCCAATCCGGAAGCCGAACAGCGGATAATGACCTTCCTCCTGGCTTCCTGATTGGCTGGGAAGCGGACTTCCCGGCCAATCAGAATCGAGGCGGCCAAACAGCATGTAGCCGTCTTCCTGGGAAATCAAGAAGCCTGGCTTCCTGATTGCCCAGGAAGCTGTCTCATGCTAGCGAAAGTACCGTTATCGGTACTCAGTATCGGCGAGTACCAAAATATAAATATCAGTAATTTTACAGAAAAAAAGGGGATCGGTGCATCCCTAGTTATAACCCTCCCTTACTCTAACCAAGACTAAAAAAAAAAATGTTGGCTTCAGTACTTTAAATTCATTACAACAGCCACATGAATAACAGGTTGAACATAAATGGGATTCTTAGCGTTTTTCATGTATTGGCCTTATAATATAAGGACATGTATATTATAATGTATAATATAATGGACATGTAATGATCATATATGTCCGGTACTCAAAATATTGTTACATTTCTTTATCAAAAGGGTAATAATGGAATGCTGCATAAGAATATTCTATATTCACCAGCCAGTGTTGAACTCCAGTACTCACAAAATAGGGGAGATCAGATTACACACAACTTAATGGCTGACTTAAAGTGACATTAAACCCTCAGATTTTTTAACATAAAACAATACTGTAATGTGCGCCTTACTGTAATCCAGGGTAGTTTCCCTTCTCTTTGCTGCTCTTCCTTTTAAATCCTTATATCTTCTCATGCTCTGCAGAACTTCTGTTTTGCAGCAGACTGCCTTGTCTCAGGAATGGATACACGGTGTCTGTGTATCCGTTTGTATGGCTTGAAACCTGAGCCAGCACTACAGGAAGAGGCCCTGAGCTGAAAAGGGAAGTTCTGCAGAGCATGAGAAGACATGAGGATTTAAAAGGAAGAGCAGCAAAGAGAAGGGAAATAACAATGGATTACAGTAAGGCGCACATTACAGTATTGTTTTATGTTAAAAAATCTGAGGGTTTAATGTCACTTTAATTCCTCTCTTCCTGTAGGGGCAGCACCGTATGGCTCAGCTATACACACCTTGTGGATGGTGCTGGGCTTTCTAAATAGAAACTCCAATACCTGTGTCATTCTCTACAAGATAACTCTCGTGTATGCTCCATATGTTAAATTGTTTCACAAAATAGAAGTTTTATTCAAGTCATTTAAAATAATTTTATAAACTTGGAAACTTTTTGAACCCCCCCAAAAAAAAAAAAAATAAGCAAAAGCCTTTTCTTTAGAGTGGGCCTCTAAGTATAGAAATATGGACGTTGCCATTGCTGACTTTCTTTCAGGAGGTCTCAGCAATGGGCTGTGAAGGTGGCAGATCTATGACCGGCCATCATTCTGAGTGAGAAATCTGCCCATCTATGACCAGCCTGACACAACTTCCAGAATAAGGAGAGAATCCATAGAGAACTCACCGAATGTTTTTAACCCTTTCCAGCATATCCCCTAAAAGACGAAATGTATTTTTCCTTTTCCTGATGGATCTGGTAAGAGAAAAGATAACAGATAAGTAATGTGACGATAACCATAGAAAACAACATGATAAAGTCCAGTATCTGCCTGCGGGGAAACTGCCATTGTCACTTTATTTTCCTTTCAAGTTCACGGACTACCATCTTCATCCTCTGCTTCTGCAACTCAAGCAAGTCACTGACCCGGCACTGATATTCAGAGTCAGGCATTCCAAATACTTTTGGGTTGGTGATAGAACAGTAACACCAGAGGATGATATCTCAGGAACTTGTGCATTATAAAACAAGTCAGCAATGGCAGTTCTTATAATTCCTATGTGACCGGTTGTCATGTACCGTTTTCTGCAAAAACGACGCGTGATCGTGTTCTATTACAAGGGTGGAATCGCTGCAGGAAACCACGTGATCCGCCCGGCACGACTGGGGTGCTATTAGAAAATAATGGCACCGCCAGCGCAATCAATCTAGTTGTGCAAGTCGGTGACTTCTGTTTTATTTTGTAAATTGCTGAGCATTTTGTTATTGTAAACATAAAATAAAAGTTCAAATAAAATTAATCAAAAGCCATTGATGAAAAGGTGCAGGTGGAAGAAATCTGTGACCAACCTAATGATAACAGAATAAGTTACATACTGTAGTTACATAGTTAGTCAGGTTGAAAAAAGACACAAGTCCATCGAGTTCAACCTATAGAGATATGGAGAGAAAAAAAAAGAGAGAAGAAAAAGCCTAAACACAACGCTATGCCCACAGCTACCCCCTGTTGATCCAGAGGAAGGCAAAAAAAAACCCCTATAAAGCATGGTTCAATTTGCTCCAACAGGGGAAAAAATTCCTTCCTGATCACATAAGGCTTGGTGTAAACGTATACCCAAAAATCAACTCACCGCTTTTTTATAACATATTCTATCAGGTTTTCTGCACGGCTCAAGTGGATCTTTGCTTCCCTTAGGGTTCTGATAAAGTAAAATATATTTAAAAAAGTACAACATGATTGTAGCAGAAAATACTTATATACTCTACTGTATACAGCCAAGCATCTGTGGACACATGACCATCACATCTATATGAGCTTGTTGGAAACCCCATTCCAAAAACACCAACATTTTTCTATCAATAAATTGGAATCAGATGTTCAGTTATGATTTTCTATCCATATGTCGGGTTCCCAGAGTGCTGAGAAAAGTGAAAATGGACAGGGTAAAATGATCCTTGTCATACCCTATTGGCCGAGAAGCGCTGAGTTTCCTCTGCTGCTACATATGATGAAGGACCCTGTGCAATGGCGTAACAATCACCATAGCGACCCAGGCGGCCGCTATGGGGCCCGGGCACAGTGGGGCCCGGGCAGATGCCGTGCGGGCCGCCTGAGTCGCTATGTGATCCTCTGCTGGTGGCTTTCACTGGCGGCTGAAGACGAACACGCCGCTGTTCAGATCACTGTCAGTAATCTGTGCAACAGCGCGTTCCTCTCCACAGAGTCAATGAGAGCCAGCAGCGGCGGTGGAGCAGGCTGGACCTGGCAGTGGAGGAAGAGACGGGGCCCGTGGTCAGCAGCAGGGGAGGAGGCTGGGCCCGGGGACGAAGAAGGAGATGGGCCCGGGAAAAGGAGGAGGAGGCTGTGCCTATCAGCGGCCGTGGACGAAGAGGAGGCGGACAGGTAAGGAGTGCAACCAGCCCACCTGAGGGTGACCCTGCATAGCCCACCATAGAGAGTCTATGGTGGGATCTGCAGGTTCACCCTCAGGTGGGATCTCGAGTGGGCTCTGCAAGGGGTATAACTAGAAATCACGGGGCCCCATACAAAATTTTGCTATGGGGCCCTGTGATTTCTAGTTACGCCCCTGACCCTGTGGTTGATGATTGTTTGACATATTAGAACTCTTTTACTTTCACACTTACTCATACTTATCACTGTCAGAAAAAGGGACTTTAAACTTGGAACATTGGCTCAGCGACTTTTGCAGAAGCATGACTGATCAGCTGTTTACAAATTAGTAGATGTAATTATGTTTAAACAGCTTATTTTTTTTAGAGCTCCTGGAAGAGTTTCTGAGCAAATGTGTCAAGTTTAAAGTCACATTTCTGAAGGTGATAAGCTGGGCTGGATTCCCCATAAGACCACTAAGGCCACAGAATCAGGCAGCCTTAGCCATCTAATCATAGAAGTCCTGCTAGAGCAGAAGGCAGGGCCAGAGGATGTTCTATCGAAATGCCCAGCGGCGGTGGAGGAGGCCGTGGCCCAGCAGCGCCAGTCCAGTGGTGGAGATGGAGGAGGCCGGGGCCCTGCAGCACCTGTCCAGCAACAGAGGTGGAGGAGGCCAGGGCCCAGCAGCAGGTTGCTCAGGGTAGATGGTCCTAGAGGCAGGCTGTGGAGCTGCAGGTAAGGGGCGCGCACATGTGCAGAGAAAGCTCTGCAGAGTCCACCATAGATTCTGCATAGCCCATCTGAGTGTCTCAGGTGGACTGTGCAGTTTCTATGGTGGGCTGTGTGGGGTCTATGGTGGGCTGTGCAGGATCTATGGTGGACTTAAGCACTTACATTCAGAGAGGGGAATTTATCATAACTGGAGCA
Organism: Nanorana parkeri; assembly: GCF_000935625.1. Classification (NCBI taxonomy): domain Eukaryota; kingdom Metazoa; phylum Chordata; class Amphibia; order Anura; family Dicroglossidae; genus Nanorana; species Nanorana parkeri. The sequence goes on along the minus strand of NW_017308950.1, from coordinate 94,546 downwards.
GACAAAAACTGGAGCAGCAGTCCGTGGCAACCAATCAGCTTCTCTTTTTCATTTTCAAATCTTAACTGAACAAACTGAAGAGAGAAGCTGATTGGTTGGCATACACAGCTGCTCCAGTTTAGATAAATTCCCCTCATCATGTTTCCAAACAGCTCCAACTCTCTCAGCTCAGATTGCCTGAACATCCTGTTGAGTACAAGATCACAAGGGAAAGAGCAACCTGCAGCATCTGTCCATCTATTAGCTTAGAGAAGGGGAGAGGGAGGAGGAGGGAGGGGAGTATCTTGCCTTTCTGTATCTGTGTGTTTGTGGAGACAAACACAGCTTACTAGCACACACAAGGGTGTCTCCATAGGGCACTTCAAGGGAAAGGAGTCACCCTAAAACAGGATATCAGGAGTGCTCAGGGGACCACCTGATTCTGCAGGAATCTAAAACCATTAAACATCAAGGAGCAGCGTCAATTGTAAGTGATTCAACCGGTATCTGAAATAGCTTAAAAACCTTTTGGCTTTAATATCACTTTAAAGACTTTGTATCAACAGCAACGCAATAGCATAGTCCAAGAATATGAATATTGCTGACCTTCCCACATGGCTGAGAGAACACAGAATGCAACCACGGCATGATAAAGTCAGCTTTTCAAAGCTGGGCGAGTGCAAACTAGTAGTATGGCATCTTCTACTGATAGTAATGGTGAGGAGGGAGCAAGGATTGCTCTGAATGCTTCAAGTTTTGTTTTAAACGTTTATTATATTGGAGTTGTATTGTTCATCACCACTGTGGATTCTAATGTCTACAATTCAGCCATGCGGATTATGTTTTATAAACCGTTGCTGCCATGATGTTTTATCCACACAGCCATCGTATCAGGTAAGCCTTTCCATGAAAGTGTGATCATCCTTATCCACACAGATACACTCAGATGCTTTTCATATCCAACAGCATTATCATCTATAAAAGACACCATACTACCAGCTTGGACAGAGGTGAATTCGCCCTTACTATCCAGCTTTGGAAAGTTATCTCTATCAGCCTGAATGCCAAGTTTGCACTTACAGTATGTGTTCTTTCAGCCGTATGAGAAAGTCAGCAATATTCATCTTGGATGTTTTAGGACTTTATCTACCAATATTCTTAGATTTTAAAGTGACATTAAACCCTCAGATTTGTTAACATAAAACAATAGTGTAATGTGCGCCTTACTGTAATCCATGGTTGTTTCCCTTCTCTTTGCTGCTCTTCCTTTTAAATCCTCATGTCTCATCATGCTGGGGGAGAACTTCCCTTTGCAGCTGAGTGCCTCTTCCTGTAGTGCTGGCTCAGGTTTCAAACCTATACACAGACACCATGTATCCATTTCAGAGACAAGGCAGTCTGCTGCAAAACAGAAGTTCTGCCCAGCATGAGAACAGATACAGATTTAAAAGGAAGAGCAGCAAAGAGAAGGGAAACAACCATGGATTACAGTAAGGCGCACATTACAGTATTGTTTTATGTTAAAAAATCGGAGGGTTTAATGTCACTTTAAGCTTTTATTTGCCATCTGTGTACCACTGGAGATATTTCCCTTCCATTCCTGTTCTGTAGACACATAAGGGAGAGAGACATATTGCAACAAGTGTCCCCATTGGAAGACTTCTAGGCTATTCATGTTTTAGTGACAACAATAGTACAAATAGGGTGAATCTCCCCAGTGTGGACAAAGGCTAACAACCTGCAAGAGGTTCTAAGTCTTCCAATAACTCTCCTCCCAAAAAAGTTTCAACTTTTGGTACACATTAAATTTGTTGCCCACTTTCTGTCCTTTCTAGTTAGGTGAAGCAAGCTCCGCTGGCCTTTCATGGAGGAGTAAAAAAAACCAAAAAAAACATATTACTGGAAGAAATAGTCTTTTCAATTAATAATTCTTGTTGCCCCCTCTCTCAGTAAATTGTCAGCACACACCAGAGGTAAATTAATTCTGCCCCTAGGTGTTGAAAATCATCAAGTTAAAATAATGTTCCTATTGGATAAATACCTTAATGAAACACTCATCAGGGATTTCTCACAGACGGAGTCCGGAGATCTCTCATCACAACAGGAAAACGAGCCATTTGTGTAAGTCGCTGAATGATTCATAAAAACTGAAAACGCACGTTCGATGGGACAGTCCGAAATGGGGGACAGATTGTTCTCTTGAGAGTTTTTATTATTGTACCCAAGTAAGTGTAGGGCTGCCTTTATGAGGGTCTCCGGACGGGAGTCAAGCTCTAAGAATTCATGTTGTTGCCAAAACTTTGGACACAAATATAAAATTCCATGCCCATTGGTTGGACGCACAAAAGCAATTTTTCTTGGGTCTTCGCTTTTCCTAAATGTTACTTTCGGCAGTTGACGGATCAGTTCCCGTACCAGATCTGTGCTGATTAATGGAAAGTGACTTGGCTTTTCTTGGTCATCAAACTCTTCTGGATTGTCTAGCAAAACACAGTCCTTCTTCTTGAGGGCATCACTGAGGACAGTGAAGGTTCTCTGCTTTGCTTCATTGGCCAATTTACTCTCCTTTACACTCAGTGAGGAGGATCTGGGGACGTCCCCCATTGTTCCAGGTTCTTCTTGTCTAGCTTACAGCAATCTCACCTCCAGCGCAGCTTGTTTACTTGCCGTGTGAATGTTATTGTCATCCGTGATAAATGACGTACGTGTTGCTTTCTGGAAATAGAGATGACACTTGGCACTCCCTCGTGCTTGCAGAAACAACACGCATCAGGTGTTTACACAGTAAACAGCTGATCTGAATTTTAACTCTTTATCTCTAATGACAGTTATAGTCAGGGCTGGAATACTAGTATATCAATGAACATAATGCATGACACAGGTAACAAATCCATAGAATTAATTATTATTATTATACAGGATTTATATAGCACCAACAGTTTGCGCAGCGCTTTACAACATAATGAAGACATTACAGTTACAATACAAATCAAGACAAGATGGTAAGAAGAGCCTTGTCCCTGTGGGTTTACAATTTAAAAGGGAGGGGCAAGTGATACATGAGGAGGTAGCTGTGTGGGGGGAGAATTGTTTGAGAAAGTGATAGTTCAGCGGTAAGGGTGCGGGGAGCTAGGCTTCCCTGAAGAGATGAGTCTTCGGGGATTGCCTAAAGGCAGACAGAGTGGGAGATGGACGGACAGGTTGGGATAGGCATCAAGAGGCTTTCTTTATCCTCCTGCAAGGTAAGTCTCCCTATCCACACTTGTGTGTTGTTGTTGTAGTGTGTTGTAGTGGCAGTCATTTTAAATGGCCCCCGTGCATTGTAAAGTAGGGTGCAACACACTAAGGGTCCATCCACACCTAAGCGTAGCATTGATTGCACATGTCATGTGATTATTGCACGGTATCGCACAATGCACCTAGCTTTCATTACCATGTTGTGTTGCAATTCATTTGAATGGAAGAGAAGATAAGATACAGGCACTCCAAAAACACGTAATCAACACGTCTTTATTAACATAATATCACATAAAATGACGTTTCGGGGCCACAAAGGGTCCCTTTCTTCAAGCAAACAATGTTATAACAAATGAAATAACAGCAAACATAAATACACCAGTGTAAAACCAATAAACCAATCAAACTGCACCAATACATCCACCCTAATGTCATATTCTCATGCCATTTCCATTGATTCCAAAATACTGCGAGGATACAAAACACAGCACAATGTCCTTGTCATATGTTGCAGAGTTTACATTGGCTAACACATGTAATATACTATGATATATACCATGCTATGGCTTACTAGTCGAAAATATGGCATGTCTCCTGTTGCCATAAACACTAAGCTGCTCATTGTCGGGTGTTGTGCCTCTAACGCCCACAGGGCACAGGGATCTCTCTCTGTCACTGGACATCAGCTTTGCCTGTTAGTGGTGCCCCAGGCTTGGTGGCTCACCAATCTGGTCATTATCAGAGGATTGCGCCGCGCTCACCCAGTAGGGTGTGCAACTGGCCTCCTCACTCTCTCATGGATTACGCTAATGATGAACGGTGACACCTACCAGCACATGTCATGTGCATTTTTTGATCCATTGCTGTGCATTGTGTGATTGGAAATCTGATGATCCTTCCTGAATCACATGATCGCCTGCCATTTTGTAGCAATGTCAGCCATCTTAAGAAAGACATCCATCGTAGGCAATGTAGTTATGTAAGGATACGTTTGCTGTAAATATGTTTATTATTTACGAAGGGGATTTCCAGAAACATCATGAAGAGGGGAAATTTATGAAGTCACATCTCATAAGAAACATTGCCAAGGTCATCTGCTTCCACCTTGACAGCCTTATCTTGAGGAACCCTTCAGGTGGACTCAAGTAAACGAGGACTTATGTAATGCTGTTTGATGATTGGACAAATATGAAGTCATTAGTTTCTATTAACCAATGGCATTTCAAGTTTGGTTTTTATCTTGATTTTCGAAATGCATTAAAACGATACGATTGTTGGAGGGTGTCGGCGGACTCTGACTTGTAAGCTGACCCTCCAGTCGTGTGTCAAATAAAACCTGAATCTGATTTGAAAGTACTCACAGACATTGCATCATTGGCTTCTTGTTGATCCCTCAACAGTTGGCAGCCCATACTTAATGAATGGGTTACCCTAATGCAACGCCCATTGACACAGAACATGACTTGCATTAATGCATGTCAAGGAATCGCAAGAGTGTGAACCAGACTTTGCACAAACTAGGATGAGCCCTTGCAAATGTAGCAATATGTGCTTATGCAACTGTTGTTATTTTGCATTTTGAAGGATGTAAAGCTGAGCTGTATTTTTGGGTGCAACTAGTGAAAACAGCAGAATTTGACTTGATTCCATCTCCCTGTATCCCTCTGTACAGCAGCACTCAGACTGGAAATAGAGGGGCTCTACTAGGGGCCAATCAGGCTCTGCTACATGAGCATGTGTAACAAGAAACATGGCGATAGCAGAGAGATGATCTCATTGGTCCACTCCTTCTCTGTCACTCCATCATTAAATGACTCAGCAGTGGCATAGGTGTGGAAGGATGGAGCAATAGCACACAGTAGGGAACACTAGTATCCAACACTCCTAAATTATCAAATACTGAAGAAATTGGAAGTGAAGGGGAGTTAGAAGACACTGGCCACCAGAAAGTAGAGTCTAATACCTCTTGTATTGCAGAGAAAGCCATTAAGACTTTTTGGGTGACTGCCATCGTTGCTTTCAGCCTGTGATGAGAGCAATATGGTGGCTGCTATGGTTGACCTCTAATGCAATATTCCTTATTATAATGTTATCAAATGTACCTGATGAAAAATTCACTGAAGTCGCCATGCGAGAGGTCAGACAGCTGATGTGAATATGGCCGTACACGCCTCATAAGATTATCTATAATTCAAAGGTCAGTAATCTGGCCACTTGCATTTGTTCCCAACATATGCTGTTTAAATGAAACAAACACAACATGACATTTCCTGTACAGAAATCCTTTTACTGAACAAATAATCCAAAAATAATTTTTCTACTCCATTTGTATGAAAAAACAAAACATCGTCTAAATCATTGCAGGAAAAGTATATGAGGAGAAAAAAACCTTCGCAAGACCTTCCTCCGAACCAAGATGGCCAACATGCAAGCAATGGAGGGATGTCCTTGATACAGCTCACCGTGGAACACACACAACTAGGGCTGCCACCTTTTCTTCAAGTTAAACCCAAACACTCTAGCGCCGTGCGCATCATTTTTTTGTTTGGAGAATATAGCGGAGAGATCGAGGAGAGGCAGCCAGGGGAGGGAGTAAGGAGACCAGCTATAGGACTACAAATCTCATCAATACATTATACAGCAATACGAAGCTACATACTTGTACTTGCTACATACTTGCTACATACATACATGTTTTATTTTTGTTGGTGCCCTGATGTCTCCAGTTGGGCTGTGCGGGCTCTCAGATGGGCTGTGCGACACTCAGGAGGGCTTTGAGACTCTCAGGTGGGCTTTGCTGGCTTTCAGATGGGCTGTGTGACTCTCAGGTGGGCTGTGTGACTCTCGGGTGGGCTGTGCGACACTCAGGAGTGCTTTGAGACTCTCAGGTGGGCTTTGCGGGCTTTCAGGTGGGCTGTGCGACTCTCAGGTGGGATGTGTGACTCTCAGGAGGGCTTTGAGACTCTCAGGTGGGCTGTGCGACTCTCAGGTGGGCTGTGCAACTCTCAGGTGGCCTGTGCGACTCTCAGGTGGGCTGTGCGACTCTCAGGTGGGCTGTGCGACTCTCAGGTGGGCTGTGCGACATTTAGGTGGGCTGTGCGACATTTAGGTGGGCTGTGCGACTCTCAGGTGGGCTGCTCGACACTCAGCTGGGCTGTGTGATTCTTAGGGCTGTCTGGGCTATGGTGTCTCACCAGGGGTCCGCAGGTGGGGAGCACTGTGTCAGGGAGCTGTAAGAGGAGAAGGAGGAGGAGGACCAATCACAGATGAGGCTGCCAAAGTCCACAGCAAGCGCAATCTCAGGCAACAGCATCTACCTGAAACCCGGATTTTCCTCTGAGCTGCGAGCACTTGTAAACCGGCACAGTCCGCCCGCAGCTCAGAGGAAGATCCGGTTTCAGGCTGCCCGAGATCGCGCTTGCTGAGAAACTCAGCAGCCGCATCTGTCAGAAAATTTTAAGTGCCGGTGTCAGCACTGAGTGTCTTGTGTCCGGGTGCCTGCTGGCTGGACACCCGGACACAAGACTCCAAAATCGGACTCTCCGGGTGGAAAACGCACAGGTGGCAACCCTACATACAACACTACAGGGGCACGGACAAAAATCTCCCTAGATCCATCATGAACTGATCCTCCAGCATTTTCAGGATGCTTTGGTTTTATTGACACAAGTACAATACAATCGAGTTGGTTAATCCATTAAAATGATGAATACAATGGAGTTATACAAGATACTGTTTGCAATTGTTTTGTAAATATTTGCTTTATAATTATAGTCATGGCTAAAACAATAAAAAGGTTGGTTAGGCAACGGCACGTGCTGCCTCATAACCTAAACAGAGCAGCCTCAGAACAATATCCTGATTGAGAAATGGCACATATAAAATTGCAAAAACAACAGGATATGAAATAAACAAATAACAGATGTCAGATAGTTTAAACTAATACAGTAACCATAATATAAAAACAAAATCATATGGCAATGCAGGCAAAACTAGACCAACAGGATACACGACTTCCCTTTCACACTAGAGTTCTCCCTTCACATCAGAAGGCAGAGCTGCGGGAGCATTGCAGATAGCGTGATGCAGAGAGCTGGCCTGGACCACCATGGAAAGGGGCAACAATGTGAGAAATTATGAGGCATCCCTGATGAAGTCAGAAGACACCCTGTTTAAGAAAAGCTGCCCTAGACCATAGGCATTAAACCTTTGCAGTACGGGTGGAGCCCCCAGTTTCAACATTTCCCCTGAATTTAGAGGTAAAGTCTGGTAAGGCGGGCCCTGCCCCTGAGGGCTGACAATCTAAAAGGGAGGGGGAAGTGATACATGAGGAAGTAGATGTGTGGGGATGAATTGTTTGAGAATGTGATGGTTGAGCGGTTAGGTTGAGGTGGGAGAGGCTTGTTCACCACCCTGAAAACTCGGTGCCACATAGCCTTGTGTTCAATCAAAAAAACCACTAGTATTTGAAATGTAGCCATGAAAGTAGCACAGCAAACATATAACATGTGAAAATCGTGTGATTTCTAAGAAAACAATTCAAGCTATGTGCTCACTTAAAGAGCAGTTTTCAATTTCCACTTTTGCAGTCAAATTAGGATAATACCTACCTTATATTTGTTACATGTTTTCCATTCACATATTTAAAATTGCTTTTTTTAAGTGTTTTTTACTTGCTTAAAAAACATACCTACCCCCCCCCCCCCACTTTCCCCCCCCCCCTGGTAATGTTAAGGAGGGGGCTATGGGAAGTTATGCTTACTCTAATTAACCCTGTGTGTACTGTGCTGTGCTGGCAGATCACATTATCAATGGTAAACTGTCTGCCCTACCAAAGGATTAAAGGGATGCCGCCGAAACATATCGGCCGAAAATGATACTTTGGGCAAAATGCTGAAAGTGCCACCTTTAGACCGAAATTGCGGTGCATCTCTAGTTTCTCTCCTCCCCACTGTGTGATGCTCTGAATCCGCTCTGATACAGCGCAGCGTCCAGTGGACGGAGGAGAGAAACATTCAGGAGGCCAAGCAGGGCGAGGAGGAGGGCGGTGTGAGCAGCCGGCATGTCAGAGGTAGCCAAGCTCTCCTCTCGCACCTCCCCGCTCAGCCTCCGGTGACAGATCAGGATGGAGAGAGGTGTAGGAACGGATACAGCTGTGAACTGTCACAGGACGCCAAGCCAGCACTCAGGGGGAGGAGTCAGCTGTCACAGGAGGCCGAGCCGGCGGTGCAGGGGAGGAGTCAGCTGTCAAATGAGACCCAGCTCTCCTCCCTGCACTGTCAGCTCAGCTGTGACAGCATCTCAGGATGGAGAGCGGGTACAAGCAGTCAGTGATCAAGCTATGAATGAACAGGAACACTCAGTATAGAGGATTCCTGTTCATTGATAACAGTGGATACAGAAGAAGAGATAGAGGATTCTGTGTCCTCAATCTCTTTTTCTATTGTAAAAGGGAAATATCAGGGGTCTGTTTAGACCCCTAATATTTCCCCTGAAGCCCCTAAAAGTAAAGTTCGAAAATAAAAATATTTATTATAAAAATAAATAAATACTTAAAATATTTTTGAAATGTTTTAAAAAATTAGCAAAAATTAATTTTTAAAAATGTAAAAGGTTAGAAAAAAATAATTTTTGGTTTTGGTTTGACAATTTTTTTATTTTCAATTTCAAAATTTCATTTTGGTGCACCTCTACTTAGAAGCATTGTATGTTAATGAGAGGAAGTTCAGTTTGTCCCGTTACTTTCACTTGCAAATACCGGTAGGAATGTACCAATACCATTTTTTTCCAGACCAAGTATTTTTTTGTGTCATGTGACAGTTTTCATAAAACAATACAGACAAGTTTTTTTGGGACAGTGGATGCAACAGCTGCGACCCTGGTAGTTCTGCCACTGACTCCAAGCTATAGAGGACTATAAATTCCAGCAATACATTATACAGCAATGCAGAATACCACCAGCTTTAGAGAACTACAAATCCCAGCAAAACATTATACAGCAATTAAAAATGCCACCAGCTATAGAGGACTACAAATCCCAGCAATACATTATACAGCAATTCAGAATAGCACCAGCTATAGAGGACTACAAATCCCAGCAATACATTATACAGCAATGCAGAATACCACCAGCTATAGAGAACTACAAATCCCAGCAAAACATTATACAGCAATTAAAAATGCCACCGGCTATTGAGGACTACAAAACCCAGCAATACATTATACAGCAATTCAGAATAGCACCATCTATAGAGGACTACAAATCCCAGCAATACATTATACAGAAATGCAGAATAAAATGCAGACCAGAAACAGTAGGCAATATTTCTAAAGTAGCTGTGGAGTTCAGGTGCAGTTTTTCCGTTCCATACCTGTACATAGAGTACACTGTGCTGCCGCTCTGCTCCGGGGTGCCAGCCTGATGTCTCCAGGTGGAAGGTCTTAGGAGGGTGAGATGTGTGGGCCGACGGAAACGCTGTAACTAGAGGCACTGCGAGGTTCCCAAGAAGGCTGCCGAAGTCCCCAGCTAAGGCAGGTGCTTAATTTGCATAACTTAAAGTACCAGTATTGATTTTAGGAATTGGAACATTTGCACGATTACGGGTATTTGTGCAAATGCTCAGTATCGGCGCCAAAACGTGTATCGGTATCTGTATCGGTGCATCACTACTTTCAAACTGCTCAGAATAGTCCTGAATCTGCACAAAGGCCTCCACCAAAGAAATATATATTTTCAAATATATTTTTAGGTGTGCTGTGTGAATGGGAACACATAACAGACCTATAGAGGGGTTTTCTCAAATGTAACTGGAAAAATGGAACTATACTTTAAAGTGCATGTTAGTTCGCCTTTAAAATTTTGATCAGTTAGAGTAGCCCAGTTCCAAAAACAAAACTTTTTTTTTTCTTCTTGTAAGTGTTTATTACTGTCAGAGATCCACTTCCTGTATTGTCCAATCTCTGACATGTTCACTCTGCTGAACGCTGGAAGTACGATTCATGAACTGTCCGGCACTGTGCTCTCCTGTGGCTGCGTTTTGAGGCTTTTGATTTTGACCGAGAAATCTTTCACAATGGAGAACAGGCTCTGAATAATAATTGGTACAAAAAAGAAATGTTAAAATAGGAAATTTAAAGCATACTTTTTGAGAACCTTTAGAGACTTGTTAGATTTTTGGATTAATGGCTCCGAAGATCTTTATTAGAGGTGGAGAATCCATTAATCCAATTCAATGGGTGCAAAATTGGTCCAAGCGACACTTAACAGTTTAGGAAGCCACCCTACACACAAAACCACCAAAACTCAGCACAGGCTCTTTGCCCCTGAATGACCTACAATCAGAGATTAATTAAGAATGAAAGGGCCCCTAGCAAGTAAGCAGCTTTGCCCCCCTTCTCCAGTCCCTTCAAATGAAATTCATAGGAATTGCATTAGGCAAAGAGAAGCTCCTCCAATCCCATTTCTATTGTCTGTACTGGAATGGCTCCATCATACACCAACTGCCTTCGAGTCCATCCTCCCTTGTGACATGATATGTAGGTGTACAGCTTTGACCATATGCACTAGTTTCCTGATTTACTGCAGGAGTATGAAGGTTGTAGTTGGGCTGCCCAGGGGGGCATCCACCAGGCCCTGGTCTGCCTTATGGATTCAGCTCTATCTCCAGTCCCATCCTTCCTCCCATGATGTGAATGGCTTAATAATGAAGTGTAGTACTTCCTCATTAGGACAGTGATATTACACAAGTGGCCATGCATATCACGGGGGGGGGAGGATTTTCGCCCCATAATCCACTGTGGTATTAAACGTCTTCAGATCCCATGAGGCATTGCAAGACTCTGACAACCGCAGACATGACTCCCAGAGGAAGAGGTACGATGTGATTTGTGGTTTCACCACAGCTGGAGTGCCAAGGATGCCCCTGAGAGACCTGGCCTCCAGACCATTGAATTCAGCAACAATTTTACCATAAGGTTATACGTGCATTTAACGTATTTTAATATATTATTTACCTGCAAAAGCCGCCCTTGTGTAGACATTAAAATGTCCTGAGACTGGTGCTGGGTGCCGCCATCTTGGATGTGATGTCAACAGCCCCAGCAGATTTAGAGCTGTCACACAAGGGACACCCTATTGTATTCCTCTTCACCCCTCCCCGGCAGCTACATAAAAGGTTAAGAAGGGAGATAAGGGGGTGAACTACAATCTCAATACAAAATACCAAACTTAACATGAGATTGTAGTCCATTCCGGGAGTGAGCTTGGAGCGGTGACTACTTTACAACACACACAGGGACAATGGGGATCAAAAAATAGCCCCCGTCCAGAAGGTAGGACAGTGTCAGCACCAATTCAGAGATGATTTGAGAGTCTACAGCCGAGTGATACACAAATAAGATACATTTATGTTAATAGTTAAGGTACTTGAATGCATTTGTAGCTTCACCCTGACCCCCGAAAGGCTGAGGTGGACCCCAAAGGCAGGAAGGGATGACATTTTACTCTCAGGGATGGATCATTAGCTGCGTTGTGGGATGTGAACAGTAAGTCAGTTTAAATATGTATCATACTTTAGTTGAGCAGAAGATGACCATGTGTAATAGAACTACGGCTGGATAGAGGATGTACTTGAGATCTGCTCTGGGAGAGACACTAGACTGGTTCCCGAGGTCCATGCCATTTTTGGCCTTTCTGGCACCTCCAGTATATAAGGGCTTCTCTGGTTCTACACCCCAGTTAGTTCCAGACCTCACCTGGGTCCACATCTGGCCTCTTGCAGGTTTCAGGCCAAGTCAGCTTCTCCAACTGTGTACATCTTACCCCCAAGCTAGGGCCCGCGGGTGGACTGCCCTGAGCACATTCTAGAGTATTTATGCATTTCCCCAGCATGCACCACTGACCATGAAACTCCTACTGATTGGCTGAAGAGGCATAAACACCCCAATGTTCTTCCATTGACTGTCCCACTCTGCGGCAGGGTCACAGCCCACTACAGGTAGGTGCAGACAATAACAGAACACCTAGGGATGACCAAATGATCACAAACTACAAATTAGCCAGACTGATTACAGTTCCAGCAACATTAAATGTAAAGAGTCACTCCACTTAAGGCGCAGGGGCTACATATTTTTAAGATTTAACTCCTGAGTTTAGTGTCACTTATTGTTGAAATTCATACAAAACAAAGTTGCCTCTTTGCTGATGTGAAATATTTGTCCCCATCCTAAGTTTTCAGGAAAGAATACTTTTTACAGAACTCTGAATTTACAAGTAAACTCACCGTGTATCTTCAGGAAGATGTGATGGATCTTCTCTACAGATCAATATTTTCTCCTACGGCTCAATATAACGTTCAAACAGCTCAAAACATCACTAAAACTCCTTATGTATCTGATAAAAAAACCAATATATAATATGTCCTGAATGGATAAAATGAAATAAATCCAGACCTTGTCACAATAGAAACATGCTCATCCTGGCTGCCATGCTCATCCTTCATAGCAAAGGACCTGGCCTAGCACTATGTTCAACTTTACTGGGCACATAACTATCTCAGGTCAAGAACTCACAAACCAGGGAATCCAGAGAATGCAAATGTCAGCGTGTAAGTTTTGAAATGGTAAATGGCAGTTCCCACATATATCATTATGTCATTGTAGCAGAGATCACAACCTGTAAAGAAGCCAATGCTTCCTTTGCTATCTGCTGTTTTTTTTTTAATGTTCTGACAGCTGCTGCTGTCAGGACAAAAAAAAAAACGCCATAGGAACTAACAACTAGATTGCTATTGGCTATTTCAATTTGCAATAGCCAATAGCAAGCTAGCTATTGCACCCGCCCTTTGCTGCTGTCAGTCAACAGAGGCAACAGAGGTGGACCTGATGGAGAATTTCAGGTCCACCTCTGCTGATTGACAGCAACAGAGGGCGGGTGCAAGAGCTAGTCTGCTTTTAGCTATTGCAAATTGAAAATGCCAATAGCAATCTAGCTGTTAGTTCCTATGCCGGTTTTTTTTTTTCTGACTGACGGCGGCCAGTGACCCCGATGTCAGAAAAAAAAAAAAAAAAAAAACAGACAGCACGGAAAGGTTTACTCTGAGTAGAGTAAACCTTTTCGGGAAAAAATGTTTCTCTCCCGGGGTCCGGGAGCGGCTACCTAATAGCGGGAGACTCCCTGAACATCCGGGAGAGTTGAGATGTGTGTTGCAGTTCCCCTAAAGGAAACCTGTAAAGAGAAAGCTATTGAGGGCCATCATTGGTGAGCTTCTTCAGGTTCCCTGGTTGCCTCTGGCTTCATAATTTTCTGAATCGCTGACCTAGAACAAGTCAGTAAAGCCAAAACTCCAGATTTGCATAACTATCCAAGGTCTGAAATAGAAATTAAGCCATTGGATTAGTATGGCAGCCATTCCGAAAAGTGAGGTCAGCAATGGTGGCCTTCATATGTGTTTTGTTAATACTAAACACGAAATAGAACATTTTCTCTTTACAAAAAAGAGAGAGAAAAATGTTTGTGCCTTGGTTGCCATAAACCTGATAACCTGTACCTAAACCCCAAAACAAACATTTAAAATAATATATTGCCGCTCAACAGTCCTTATTTGTGTATCACTCGGCTGTAGATCCTAAAATCCTCTCTGAATTGGTGCTGACACTGTCCTTCCTTCTGGAGGGGGCTACTTTTGTTCCCCATGGTCCCTGTGTGTGTTGTAAAGTAGTCACCGCTCCAAGCTCACTCCTGTGATGGACTGCAATCTCATTTTAGTTTACTAATTGTATTGAGATTGTAGTCCATCCCGGCATGGAGCTTGGAGCGGTGACTACTTTACAACACACACAGGGACCATGGGGAACAAAAGTAGCCCCCTCCAGAAGGAAGGACAGTGTCAGCACCAATTCAGAGATGATTGGAGGATCTACAGCCGAGTTATACACAAATACAGATACATTGTTGTTATTAGTTCAGGTAATTGAATGTATTTTTGAGATTTAACTCCTGAGTTTAGTGTCACTTTAAGAGTGGAGCACAGGCAGGGAGCACAGTAAGTTTTTAGCACTCAAGATTTCTGGCAGCACCAACAGGCATTTTTAGTTGTTGCTCTAAACTAACAAATATAACAATTTTTAATATAATATTGAACAGATGAAAAGGGAACGAGAGGAAAAAGTTTATTATTTGGTCTTTAAGACACATCCATCAGTGATTGATTCACAAAATTTGTATCAAACAACACTGAAGCTGAAGCCCAAAGCTGTCAAATCAGATTTCCCCTTTTACTTATAACCATACTGTAAAAAAAATATGGTGCTTAAATGGCTGTTGAGGGTAGTCTTCTAATTGCTCAGCACTAAGTTTACCTTTAGATTTTGGATTAAAAGATGAATGCAGAAAGAAAATGTCAGAAACCACATGGACATGTTTTTAACCAATTAAGGACTTTTAGTTTATGTCCCCCTACTCCCCAAACGCTTCAATGGACTACCCTGGGCATATGCCCCGTTCCCCATTGCTATTGACCAGCAAATCCTGACTGTCAAAATGGCAGCCGGGACTTTCTCTACCATAGTGCAGCCTCTGAACAATGCCTAAACGGTTTTAAGAAGCTTCACTGGGATATACCATGTAGAAATATTATTGTTATGCTCTGTATCGTTTATGTGCAGATCAAAAGGTGCAAACTGTAATCTACATATGATGTCAGCTAAAGCAATTTTACATGTATAACATAAAACTATTCTTATTTAAGCCATTAGTTAACCCTTATCAACCCAAATGAACTCCTTCCTCCCCTTCTCTCTTTTAGCTATTATTTTTCTGCTTACTTTTATTTAATCTATATTTTTCTAAACCAATAATATTTCATGTTATTGTTGTGTTAACTTTTTTTTTTTGTAGTGTACAATTAAAAAAGTGCAAAATCAGAACAACGTGTCTTTATTTGTAAATGAATAAATACAAATACATTTGTACATTTCTATGTTTTGTAGCAGAAATATAATTTTAGTGGCATTACAAATAAGATAATGTATAGAATAAAATGGATACTTTTTTTTATCTATATTAACACTAGTTGCTTTAAATGAAAATGAAAACAGTATTGTAAAACAATATTATCAAATGAAAACCTTTCTTTCTTTCTTGAAACAAAAAGATATTTGTATTACTTGATAATCTTAAGTACGGACAAAGTAATCACTGCATCAATAGGCCCACAGTAGAAATGTAGAATTTGCTCAGGTCCATAGGGGGTGTACAGGAGGATATAAGCTGTGAGAGGGGAACTGATTAAACTACAGGAAGATAGAAGTGCAGACGATTGGCAACTAAACTAATTAACTCAAAACACACATACCTTAATTTATCTGCCGTGGATGAATTCTCACACAGAGTGTCCCTGGATGTCTCCCCGCAGCAGGAATAGGAGCCATTGGTGTAAGACCCTCTATGATTCATATGAATGGAAAATGCTCTTTCAATACAGTAAACAGAAACAGGGCACAGTTTATTCTGCAGAGATGTTTTTACTTTTTCTTCATTCTCCTCAATATTGTGTCCGTAACCCAGAAGGTGGGAGACCTCATGGATGATGGTCTCTGGGCGGGAATTAATCGCTAGGAATTCAGGTTGCTCCCAAAACATTTTACACAGGTAGATGGTTCCAGTGTCAGAGGTTGGATACACATAAGCAATTGTGTCTTTTTCGTGTTTTGGATCTTTATTCTTCTTGAATGTCACTTTCTGAAGCTGACTGATCAGGTCTTTCACCAGATCTGTGCTCATTAATGGAAACAACCTCAACTTTTTTTTGTTACCAAACTCTTCTGGATCATCTACCAGCAGGCTGTCCTTCTTCTTCAGAGCGTCATTGAGGATATTCAGGGCTCGCTGTTTACATTCATTGGCCTGTGTACTTTCTTCTGCACTCAGTGGAAAGAAATCATATAGTAAGGTAGCCATCAGCGCTTTTAGCATTGCCCCAAGATGCCTTCTTCCAGCTCACATCAGTCCAAAGTGCAGCTTGTTTATATGGTGTATGAAAATTTTCTTGGAGATTCCCGATCATAAAAGTTATTGTGTTCAATTAAGTTCACCGCGGCCTTTTACTTTCACAATGCTTACTGGGAAAAGGTGTTTATTCTTCACCCAACCTCAACTTTCATTTTCTGTTCAAGGAAACATGTAAGCTGCCATTGTCCACCTTCCTCTGAAAATGCTAGGTCCCTGGCTGCCACTGGCTACAATCATTTATATGTGCATGTCAAGCTAATTTTCTTTTCTAGTTTTGGATAGATTGGTAAAACATTAGAACTCCTGATGTTTTTTCTATCTAGGTTTACACCAGTGTTCATTTAGTCGATTAAAGTTTTTTTTTCTTTTTTGACTGTTTTTCAGTGAGAACTATGGGGTTAGGGCTTTTCACAAACTAGCGTCCTCCCGTCACCCTAAGCTCAGTATACCGCGAGCTACAGCTGCCCCCTCCCCCGTCTGTTCCGCCAGTCAGCGCTGGAGGATAAGGGCGGGGAGGGTGGAATCCAGCCCCTCCCCTGTCACGGCAGAGAGCCATGACAGGATCGAGAAGTGAGCGAACGCCGGTATGTGATCGCTCACTTCCCGATCTACTGAGCCGCCCTGTGACAGTCTCATTGTCGCAGGTCAACGAGAACTATGAGGATGAGTGAAAAGCACTCACCACATAGTTCTCGCTGACCTGTGACAATGAGACTGTCACAGATCGGCTCAGTAGATCGGGAAGTGAGCGATCACATACCGTCGTTCGCTCACTTTTCGATCCTGTCACGGCGCTTTGCCGTGACAGGGGAGGGGCTGGATTCCCCCCTCCCCGCCCTTATCCTCCAGCTATGAAAAGCACTCACCTCATAGTTCTCCTTTAAAGAGTAGCTAATGGGCCGAAAATGATTTTCGTCCTGTACTCAATTTTCATCAAGGAAATAAAACGAAAATGAAATCAATAATGAGAATCGTTGTCATTAATTCTCATTATTGATTATTTGCAGCGCTGCTGCCGCCGCTCTGCTCGTCCGTTTCCCTCACCGCTGGTGCTGGCTGCAGCGGTCTGTATCCCTTTCAATCCCCGCTGCTCTCCAGGCCTGTAACGGCAGAGGCAGCGGGGAGTGGGACACAGACCACTGCAGCTGGCACCAGCGGGGAGGAGAGACTTTCACTGCCGTGACTACATTCCCCACACTGCCCCCCCTCGTACCTGCGCTGCTGCCCGTTCCTCCTCCTCCGGCCGTCCGTTCCTCCTCCTTTGACTGACTTTCTCCTTCAGTTCCCTCCTCTGCTGATTGACAGCTGGCAGTGGGCGGGTGCAATAGCCAGCCTGCTATTGGCTATTGCAATTTAAAATAAGCAATAAGAGGCTGGCTATTGCTCCCAGCCACTGCCTGCTGTTTTGACATTCAGCTGCCTCAGCAGCTGAATCCAGTGAAGTGGAAAGGTGACACTAGAGTTCTAAAAGACCCCTAATGTCACCTTAAAGAGAACCTGTCACCTCCAATGTGCTATCACATAGGGTGCTTGGGAGACCGCCCATGTGATAGCAATGAAGATAGCAATGAAGTTAAAAAAAAAACATTTAAAAAAAATAAAAGTTAAATAAAATTAAAAATTACTCCCGGGATATATAATAAAGAGAGTTTGAAAATGCTAGAGAATTGCTTAAATAATGCATTACACTAAAAATAAACCTATTCGATTTTAGTTGACTAAAATCGACTTTAATTTTCGTCGACTAAAAGTAAACTAAAATAAAAATTAATCTGATGACTAAAATGCGACTAAAAATAAAAATTACATTTGGTGGCAAAAATAACACTGGTTTACACTCATTTGGATAAAGCATCAAAGGATTAGAACTCCTCTCTTTTTCCTACTATCTAGGGTTCCGTTAGAGAGATTTCCCCTCAGTTACTGACTGCTGACAATGGTATTACCAGAGAGGAAGGACGGGTAAACACAGAACTATATTATTGTTATATCGTATTTACTCTGTATCATGTGCAGATCAAAAGGGTAACCTGTAATCTGTATGCAATGTTAACTAAATCAATCTTACAAGTTAAAATAAAATTGTTCTGATTGAAGCCGTTATTAAATGCACAGATGCACAGATACCAGTTCAGCTGGGACCGGGCTCTGGCGCTCCACCACTGTCCCGAAATCATTAGTCTTGTATTGTTGTAGAAAAACTGTCACATGACAATAAACAAAAATGTATCAGTACTTGTATCTGCGAGCAATTGGACAAGTATCAGTACTTGGTCTAAAAACAATGGCATCGGTGCAACCCTAAAATATACGATAAATATAAAACAAATCATACATTAAAGGAGGACTATGAGGTGAGTGAAAATCACTCATCCTCATAGTTCGAGCCGACCTGTGACAATGATACTGTCACACTTCAGCTCAATAGATTGGGTAATGAGCCAACAAATACCGTCGCTCGCTCACTTCTCGATCTATCCCTGCAGAGAGCCGTTACTGTCAGTCACGGCTCCCTGCAGGAATTCCCCCCTCCCCTGTCCGATCCTCCAGTGCTGACTGGCTGAACGGATGAATAAAAAGTGATAAAAAGAAAAAAGCCAAAATAAAGAAAACTAATACAACCACCTTATCTAAGGACTGGGATTTGAGTCTGAATATTGCAAAATAGAATTTGTTTGTGCCCCAGTTCGGAGCACCTGCAGGCCTTCATTTATAATTGACAGGCCCCCACCACATTCCAACATATCTCTGTAAGTAGATAGGCAGAGCCATCTGTCACTCACGCAGTTGGGTGGATCCAGACAGTATTGTCGGGATCCGTCCCGGCTGCTGTGCGTCTCAGTATAACGTGAGCTGCGGTGACGGGAGGACGTTCGTGCCGCCACTAGGGCCGGCGGCATGGTCCAACATCCTTCTGCACAGGCGCGCCACAGGACTCCGGCTTCTCCTAAACCTGAGGTTGAAAATCAAGTTACATTTTATTAATTTGGAGTTGGGCGGTGATAGGTAAACTAAAGGTTCATCCTCCGCCCGTTTTCCCGCCCACCCCTGCCTAGGGGCTGGCTCCGGGGCACCCTCCAAAAGGGTCTTATAAAATACTCTGTGTTGGCAACTAGAGTGGCTTTTGGTTTAAACATCATCGAGGAACTAGAAGTCTGACTCCGCGGTTCACTAATTGATCGGCGTCCTACTAACGAATGTGGCAGGACGCTGATCAACACAGTGTCACCTCACCTCCTTACTCGGAACCCGGAACAGCCAGAGATATCCACCCGCTGTGGACCTGCAGATGCCAGGATCGATTATCCCTAATACCAACCGCAAGTACCTGGGTCTCTCTGCATAGGACCTCAGGAAGCATTAACTCTGCCTGTGCTACAAACAAATGCTTATGTCGTTGATTGTGCTTATCCTCAGACTTCACTGCAGTAACTCTGCCTATGCTGCAGCCGAGTGCTTATTCAATTGATTGTGCTTATCCTCATACTTCATTGCATTAACCAACCGCTGTAGATCCTTGCCTGCAGCTACTACCAAAATCCCCCCCAAACAACGCACGGGGTATGATGTGAAGCAGCACTCTCGTCGCCTTACTCTATTCAGAGGCATAAGAGACCTAGCTGCATACTGACCCCAATCCATTCTCCGCTGTTGCGATCCATAGGTACATCTCCCCCGAGGTGGGACGTTACAGACGCTAATTTGTGTCTCGCTGATCAACACAGTGTCACCTCACCTCCTTACTCGGAACCCGGAACAGCCAGAGATATCCACCCGCTGTGGACCTGCAGATGCCAGGATCGATTATCCCTAATACCAACCGCAAGTACCTGGGTCTCTCTGCATAGGACCTCAGGAAGCATTAACTCTGCCTGTGCTACAAACAAATGCTTATGTCGTTGATTGTGCTTATCCTCAGACTTCACTGCAGTAACTCTGCCTATGCTGCAGCCGAGTGCTTATTCAATTGATTGTGCTTATCCTCATACTTCATTGCATTAACCAACCGCTGTAGATCCTTGCCTGCAGCTACTACCAAAATCCCCCCCAAACAACGCACGGGGTATGATGTGAAGCAGCACTCTCGTCGCCTTACTCTATTCAGAGGCATAAGAGACCTAGCTGCATACTGACCCCAATCCATTCTCCGCTGTTGCGATCCATAGGTACATCTCCCCCGAGGTGGGACGTTACAGACGCTAATTTGTGTCCTCCCGTTACCCTGAGAACTATGGGGAAAAGCACTGACCCCATAGTTCTTTAAAACAGGGATTCACAAATCCCAGGAGCTCCTTATAAATGACAGCTGCCTCCAGTGGCGGACCTAAGGAACAAAGGGCCCTGGTGCAAGATTTTCTCTAAAAGTCATAAAACCTGAGGTTGAAAATCAAGTTACATTTTATTAATTTGGAGTTGGGCGGTGATAGGTAAACTAAAGGTTCATCCTCCGCCCGTTTTCCCGCCCACCCCTGCCTAGGGGCTGGCTCCGGGGCACCCTCCAAAAGGGTCTTATAAAATACTCTGTGTTGGCAACTAGAGTGGCTTTTGGTTTAAACATCATCGAGGAACTAGAAGTCTGACCATTGCAGAAGAGTTCCCCTTTAATCTTTGGACATTATCTGCTGGAAGTCTGCTTGAAGAAGAGCCCTGCAGACTTCCACTTTGCTTCTTGAACTCTGAACTCTGTCAGAACTCACAATTCCAGGACTGTTGAGTATTCTTCTTTTATTGCCTTTTATTTTGCTGTTGTATATATATTGTGTCTCTTTTTATTAAATCTTTTTCTGTATATTTTCTGCATCGTTTCTTTTATTAAAGGACGATATTAAAAATCGTTAAGCTTATCTCTGCGCTCTAAATACGAACTTAAAGTATCCGTGCTCTCTGAAGAGTGCTACTGTATAGTGAATCCTGTCATATTCTTGTCTGAGAGGACAGCAGCATCGCAGGCATTGTTTAGGTGTTTTGAATAGTCGCAGCATTTGCTGGGCACGGTTTGTGTTCCGAAAAACACATGGTGGCAGTGGAAGTTTGGTGGGTAAAGGGTTAACCAACCCTGGTGACGATCGCTCACAGTCAGCTGGCCTGAGATTGTGTCCTGCGAGCTGGGAAATCTTTGCGCAGGGTGAGGCTGAGAGTGGTATTGCCACCAGTGGCGGACCTAAAGAACAAAGGGCCCCCCACCTACAAAAAAAAACAACACAAACTCCCCAATCCACATCCCCTGAAGCAACCCAAAAAAATAAGTTTAAAAAATAGAAAAAATAGATCGAAAAAATATTTGAGCATATTTATTTATTACAGAGAAAGGACAGAGTATGTTTACTAACACCACAATTATGAATGGACAGGAGGGGATATAGATCACTCCCATTCATTCATAATTGAGGATATAGTACACATACCATGTCCTTCATTATCTACAAACACTCAGCGATCACTGATCACTGAGTGTTTGTACCGCTCTCCTCTCCGACACGCTGTCACAGGAGGCTGAGCGAGCGGTGCAGGGAGGAGAGCTCAGCCTCCTGTGACAGCGCGGGCTGTCTCCACCCACACAACGCTCTTCAGGTTTTCTATCACAAATTGTGACTAAGTTGGAATGTGTGACCGGTCACATGGTCACACATTCTAACGTAGTCGCACCCATTTTTTTCCGGGGGGAAAAATGTGTGAACGGCAAAAGGTGTGGAATTCAAAGCTTTCTCCGCTTTTCCCAGGCTGATCGGCATTGCAGATGATGCACTCGCAAAGGCAGATAGAAGATAGATTTCAGGACCAATCAGTTGTTCCCATGCAAAAGGTGTGGAATTCAAAGCTTTCTCCGCTGTTCCCAGGCTGATCGGCATTACAGATGATGCACTCGATGCCGATCTGCCCAGGAACAGTGGAGAAAGCTTTGAATTCTACACGTTTTGCCGGTCACACATTGTTACCCCGGGAAAAAATGGGTGTGGCTACGTTAGAATGTGTGACCATGTGACTGGTCACACATTCTAGATCCATGAACCCATCGCGCTCCTGACCGCTTGTCTCCCATGAAAGAATCTGGGTGCTACGGTGGTCGACGGACGGCAACCGTCATGTGACAGCAGGAAATTTGGCCCCCGCCCCCCTCCCCCAATTCAGCGCGTCAGAGTGTGGGGACATTAGTATCCAGGGGCCGGCGGGCCCCCCATCTCTGCGCCGGGACTGTCAGATGAATGGATGATCCGACACTCCCGGCGCAGGGACGGGGTGCCTGCCGGCTGCTGGATACCATCTATGCACAGGCCAGGACTGTGCTGGGCCCCGCTGAGGCTGAGGCCCTGGTGCACCGGCACCGGCTGCACCGGCGGTAGTTCCGCCACTGGCTGCTTCCTAACTTTTGAGTTTTTCTCTGGTCTACTCTTGGAGCCGGAAAAGTATCTGTACATGTACGGTACTTGGTATCTAATCATTCCTACTTATTAACCGTCCATCAGTTAAACCTTACCACCCCTATTTAACTCCTCCTTCCCCTTCTCCCTTTAGCTTTTATGTTTCTGCTTATTGTTCTTTATTCTATATTTTTCGAAAACCCTTAATATTTTTTTTTGTTTTGATGTCTTCTCCTTGCTCACGTCAGTCCCATCTCCAGTACAGCTTGTTTATATGTCATCACAGAAATTGTCACAGAAATTCCCATCATTAAATGTATGGTGTTTTTTGTTCAATAACGTCTAGTGCCTTTGTTATAAAGAATGGAATCCACCAATTACTTCATTTAAGTCCAAATTTTCCCAGAAACTTCCACCTCTTCATAATACTCCAGCAAACATATCTTGTAGAAGAAAATGGGGAGTTGTATATAGTGCTGGGAAAAGTTATTTTGATTCATACACAATATTTTTGTATAAAATATATAAATAAACTTTTATTGTTACATCATAATAACATCATTATAAAACCATATTGTATATTTTTTCCATTATGAACCTATTGATAAAAAGATGTAGGACTTCTTGAAAGGATTGCTGGACCTCCAGCACCTTTTGAGGAGGAGTAGGCTATCTCCAGGCACACCAGCATTTAATTTATTGACTGCATTAATATTCTCTAACATGAAAGAGAGTTAAGGTGGCCATACACTTTACAACCATCGCAAGACCTTAGTCTTGCGATGGTTGTAAAGTACTTAAAAAAACGTACGATCTGCCCATCTTGGACAGGCAGATCGTACTTGCAATCATCGCAAGCCCGCCCCCTTGAGGGGCGGGCTTGCGATGACTGCAATGAGGGGCGGGCTTGCAAGCACGGCAAACGGGCAGTGTCAGTTCGTCAGTTGTCGAACAAGCAGGCCACTAACTCGCCGAGAATCGTACGATTCCCGGCGGGTTTTCCAGCCTGCTTGTTCGATGGAAGACGTGCGACCGTACAGTAGAAACGGTCGCACGCCTTCCATACACTGTACGATTCTCGTACGATCTCGTAGGTGAATCGTACAGTGTATGGGCACCTTTAGGACCACACTTCACAGAGGAGCCTTGGCGGGGCAGTGTGGCTTCTACATATTTTTGGCCAAAGGTTTGTGTAACTAAAACCTCTGTTTTTAACGCATACTGTTAGGCAGGGTAATGTGTTTTGTTGCAGGCCAGCTGGCAAGTGTGCTGGGGACTCTTTTTTTTGTGTTTTGTATTGTTGGAAGTCTTCCCATGTGCACCTTGCTACCAAGGCTGGTTATAAATGATGCGGTTACCATCTATTTCTACTGGGGAAAGTTAATTGATTCACACACAATATTTCTGTATAAAATATATCAAAGCATTTTTATTGTTACATCATAATAACATCACCGTACCGAATTTATATATAAACGTTTAGAAATACCGACCACGGGCAGTAAATCAGTAAATGTCTTTTAATGTCTTACATCTATTTATCTATAGATTTATAATGGAAAAATATATGAGTTGGTTTTATGGTGATTTATTATGATGGAGCAATACAAATGTTTTGATATATTTTATACAAAAATCTTATGTATGAATCAAGTAACTTTTCCCAGTACGACATGCAACATGCAACTTCCCATTTTGTTTGCTGGAGTATTATCATGGCTGAAAGTTTCTGGGGAGATATGTATATGTTTTTTTTTATTATGACGTAACAATAAAAATGTTTTGATATATTTTATACAAAATATTGTGTTGATATTGGTTTTATAGAGAGGACGTAAGGGTAAGCAGACATAAATGAAAATCTTGCAGGGATTTTATCCTTCTACTTTATTAAATAGTTTTTATTTCTGTCCGTGTTGCAGTTGGAGAATTCCCCTCGCTTACTTTTTAGTAAAACGTTGTCAGAAGGAACAGACAGACGGGAAGTGTGAGTGGAAGTGAGACGAAATCTATCTAACAGAGATCCAGATAGCAGTAGAAATCTCATGAGGGTTCTAAATGCTCTCCAACTCTCCAAAACAAAATAAGTTTAAGTTTAATAAGCTACTTTTGTTCCCCACGGTCCTTGTGTGTGTTGTAAAGTAGTCACCGCTCCAAGCTCACTCCCGGGATGAACTATAATCTCAATACAAATATAAATAAACTAAACGTGAGATTGTAGTCCATCCCGGGAGTGAGCTTGGAGCAGTGATTACTTTACAACACACACAGGGACCATGGGGAACAAAGTAGCCCCCCTCCAGAAGGAAGGACAGTGTCAGCACCAATTCAGAGATGATTTGAGGATCTACAGTCGAGTGATTCACAAAGAAGATACATTTTTGTTAATAGTTAATGTACTTGAATGTATTTTTAGGATTTAACTCCTAAGATTAGTGTCACTTTAATGTGCCCGCTGCTCACCACCACCAGAAAAAGGGCCAAGAGCTGTGATCACTGGGACCCCCATCCCCTGCCATGTCTTTGACGTCAACATCACACTCTGCAAAATGATTCTCTAAAACAGTTTTGAAGAATAAAAGTCTTTGGTCCCACCAGGAGATATACTGTATGTAAGTAAAATACAAGAGTCAGTCTACCCTGGATATCATAAAGCTCTGTGTAAACTGAGAGACTTTCAAAGTTTAGGGCCTCCATAGTTGATTCAAGTTAATGTTAGTGGTTCATGGATGACTTTCATTTGTTCATTTCACCCTGACCCATTCTGAGCTTCCTCCATTCAACGCTCTCACAAAGTTTTGGACAGTAAAACATTTTTATTGATCAATTTACTGTATTTATTCATATATAACTTATCAATCATAAATATGTCTAAGCTGAGATACAGCAAGTGACATACAGGCAAGAAAAGTGATAAATCAGAATTCCAGCATTAAATGTACTTCAAAAATAAATTATCCAGAAGTTTTCAAATAAAATATTCAGCATTTACTGCAATGCCCCCTTTTCTCTGGTACTTTCCTCCACAGAAAGTCAACTCTGGGTTAAATTATGACTAATGTTATTCAGCAATTGCCTCTGAGCTCAGTGTCACCATATCTGCCCGGGCTCACAGTACAAAGACTGCAGAGAATGTTGACATTATCACATCACTACTGCTTGCAGTGCTGAAGAGAGCCCACCAAATCTGACAATGGAGCACAAGAGGAAGAAGCCCTCGGGACATCATATGACTGGCCAGAAGACAGCTGGTGGTAAGTATAAAGGGACTAGGTAAAGAACAAAGTGGTGGGGTGGTGTTCAAAAATTGATTTATGGGTTATGAAGTGCAGGTTAAACGTTAAAGCCCTTTAAGAGTCAGGTTATATGTTAGGGTCAAGGTAGGAGTTCAAACCCATTATTGAGAGTATTTCAAAATGCACAAAAAGTAAAAAGGCTTTCTGATGGTGCCCTAGAGCAGTGTTTCCCAACCTTTTTTCAGTCATGGCACCCTTTAAAAGTATGCAAAATCTTGGGGCACCCCAGTTTAAAAGGCAATGGATTTTGTGCATTGAACCCATGCAAAAAGCACAGAAAAGTGGGGTTCTCCCTTTCATATTGATGTCCTCCCTTCACATAAGGAGCCACTCCTTTTATATCAATGCCTTCCCATCTTACACAAGGAGCCCTATTCACATCAGAGCCCCTCCTTTTACATCAGAGTTGCCCCTTCACATCACAAGCCCTCTTC
>NW_017308950.1:22283-68018 GCF_000935625.1 Nanorana parkeri | reverse complement strand
ACCCCCCCCCCCCCCCCCAACAGGATCCCTCTTCCAATCAGGAGTCCTCTTCACATCAGGGGCCCTCTTCCCATCAGAAGCCCCCCCTTTGCATCAGAGTCCTCTTCCTTTCCCATCAAAGTTCCCCCTTTCCCCCTTCTTCACATTAGAGTCCTCAACTCCCCTTCACATCAGAGTCCTACCATCACATCAGAAGCCACAGCTGGGACATCATGGCAGAGAGTAGGAGGCGGAGGCGGCATGGACCACCATGGAAAGACATAAGTCTTTAGCCATTTGGGGGGGGGGGGGGGGGTTGTGCTTAGTTGTGCTTTACAGCACAACAGCAGGTAAGGAAACTTTGAGATTTGCACTTGCTTACTGCTCCAAAAACAAATCATCAAACCACTAGTATTTGAAATCTAACCATGAAAGTAGAGCACAGCAAACATATAATGTGTCAAAATTGTGTGATTTATTTTTAAGCAAACAATGTGCTCACTTAAAGTTTAAATTTTTTTAGCCACATTTGGATAACACCTACTTTATATTTGTTAAATTTTCCGATTCGTGTTGCATAACTTAAAAAAAAAACCTTAAACATGTTTAAAAAGTTCTGCTTATGTTTTTGGTGCTTTTTACTTAAAAATCCCATCTAGCTCATCCCAATATAATGTAAAGGAGGGAGCTGTGGGAAGTTATGTTTACTCTAATTATCCCTGTCTGTACTGTGCTGGAAGATCTCATTGTCAGTAGGTAACTGGATCTGAACACTGTCTGTCCTAACAAAGGGTTAAAGACTTTGAAGCATTGTATGTTAATGAGAAGAAGTCTGTCCCTCTACTTAAACTTCCAAACTTCTCAGAGTAGCCTGGAATCTGCACAAAGGCCTTCACCAAAGAAATAGCTAGGGGTAAGAAATATATTTTAAAAGTTTTTTTGGGTACGCTGTGTGAATGGGAACAGACATATCGAGGATTTCTTTTAAATGTAACTGCAAAAGTAGAACTACATTTTAAAGTGCATGAGCAGTTCGCTATGAAAAATTTGAACAGTTAGATCAGCACAGTTTCATAATCCAAACTTTTTTTTTTTTTTTCTTGCAGCTGATTATTATTTTCAGACGTCCACTTCCTGTATTGCCCAATCTCTGACATCTTCACTCTGCTACGGTGGGAAGTAAGATCTATTAACTGTCTGGCACAGCGATCTCCAGCGACCGGGTTGTGATGCTTTTGATTTTTAACAAATCTTCCAGAATAGAGACCAGGCTGTGAATAGTAATTGGTACAGAAAAAAAACAAAAGCAAATGTTAAAACAGGAAATTTAAAGCACACCTTTACTGAGAAAGATTGAGAACCTTTAGGAACGTGTTCGATTTCTGGCTGAACGGCTAAGATGTGGTTCGATCTTCATTAGAGATGAGCGAGTTATGGAAAATCCAATCCAGTGGGTGCAAAATTGGTCCAAAAGATACTTATCAGTTCACCAATTACAAAGTGTGCAACAAGCCCCCCTCCCCCCTTAACTCCTAAGAGGAAGTCACTCTACACCCAAATCCCCCCAACACACAACACAGACTCCCTACCCCTGAATGACTCAGAGATGGATTAAGGCAGAGCCACACCCACACACATTGGTATTGTCTGTACTGGCTCCATCAGACACCAACTGCCTTCAGGTTCATCCTCCCTTGTGACATGATAGATAGATAGGTGAACAACTTTGACCAACTGCACTAGTTTCCTGGTTTACTGCAGGAGCATGAAGGTTGTAGCTGGATCCCCTGGGCATCCACCAGGCCTTAGGGCCGGTTCACTGCAGTGTGATCGCCGGCACCCGGAACGCAGGCACATTAAAACATTAGTGCCTGTGTTCCGGTCCATGGCGATCTGCAAAAATGCTGCAATTTTTACAGATCGCACTGGCCCCGAACGCAGGCACTAATGTACCACGAGTTCAGGTGTAGGCGATCGCACTGTGGGAGGGGGCGTGGCAGGGCATTGAAGTTAGAGCACACGCCCTCCCGCCCCTGAATGCAGGGAACTGGCCGGAGTGCAATACAGTACATTACAGAGCCTGACCGCTCTGGAACGCACTGTTTGTGGTGTGAAGTTTGTTTTATGGATTATTCATCTCTACCTCCAGTCCCATCCCTCCTCACATGATGTGAATGGCTTAATAATGAAGTGTAGTACTACCTCATTAGGACAGTGATATTACACAGGTGGCCATGCATGTCACAGGGGGGGAGGATTCTCACCCTATAATCCACTGTGGTATTAAAAACCTGGAAAGAATATTGTGTTAATTGTCCTTCCATAACAAGAAGCTGAATAAATGTTATGTTCATGGGAGGTCACCACCAGGGAGAACAATGATCTCTAAAGAATAAAGCTTTCAGCCTCAAGTTTGATGATGACCTTCGGATGGTTCCACTACTGGTCAATGCTCCGTGGACACATGACAAAAGTATTCCTATGTGTTAGTATAAATTTTGCAGAGTATAATAATATGGGTCTGGTTGGCTTCCTCCAGGGGTGGGTCTAGGGTTGCCATCTTTTCTTCCAGAGAAACCCGAACACTCTAGCGACGCACTGAATTTTTCTTTGGAGAATGAGTCGCGGCCTATTCATATGTAAATAGCGACGCCCATTAATGTGTGGGGGGCCAGCAGCCCCTATCTTAATTTTGGTTGCCCCTGTCTGCCTGACATCTTTTGTCCGGGTTTAAGCTGCTATGAAACCCGGACACAACATTCAAAACCTGGACTGTCTGGGTGAATCCCGCACAGGTGGCAACCCTAGGTGGGTCCCAATCTATGAAAGGTCAGAATATTCCTATTACTTCGTTGTATCAGAACATCTGTCTGTCATCTAATACTGAAAAGAAGTTGGGCAATAAGACATAATGATCTGATTCCACTCTTATATTTGGTTTTTGAAATAAATAAATAAATGTGTTTTAGAATGGCCAGATCCTCTTCCCAGCTCAGCTTAAAGGCACAGTGCACCTTTCTGACCATGTTTCATGTTACACTCATTATCAGGGTGCAACATGAAACATGATCAGATCGCAAACCCCTCCGCAAAACATCACCACACTCGTACTCCATTCATTCATCTTCCCATCCAAGCAGGGCCGCCGTCAGGGGGGTACGGCCGATATTCAAGTAAGGGGCCCGGGCCGCGTGAGGGGCCCTTGAACCTTACATGAATATCGGCCGTCAGCCATACAGTTGACTGGCAGTAGGTTTAGGCGGCCACCCGGGCCCCGCAGCACCGGATGCTCAGTGTGGCGGCGGTGCGGGGGGGGGGCCTGGCCTAAAGCCGTGTAAGGGGCCCCGAAATGTCTGAAGGCTGCCCTGCATCCAAGTTACTGAATGTCCGTACAGACATGGACATGGAGGAAGTGTCTGCAGGAGCTAGAACATTGCACCCACCATCCACTGATTTGAACCAATTCTTTTTTTTCTAATCCGCGACCTTCCCCTTTAAATGCTATGAAATGATATAGATGTGGACATTCGAGCAAGGCATTTGTAAACCTAAACCAGAAAAACTGCAAATTGGCCAAAATCCTTCCTAAACTCTGCATGGATGTGCTCAGCAGCTACACAAGGAACCTGAAAGAAGAATGTGAACTCCAGGCAGATATAAAAGATACAAATTCCAGCTCTGTGTTCATTAATACATCATAAAATGCATTTAAAAAAAATAAAAGCAGAGTAATTACCTGATTTTGACCTGGTATCAGCCTCTTGCAGCCTCCTTTACAGCACAGCTTAGACTGAGAGAGGAATAAGCAGCACAAGGGGCCAATCGGTTGTGCTGTAGTGCTCATGTGCTAACAAGGATCATGCTCATAAGCTGAGAGAGCAGAGTGACAGAGAGATTACCTCATTTGCCTGCTGCTTCTCCTTTCACTGTCCAGTCACAAGCTGGGGGAGGGACAAGAGCTGTAAGTATTTCTTAACTGCAGCAGAAAAGAAACAGGTCTCCAGACAGGGCTGTGCTGTGTGACAGAGCTGTGTAAATCTGGAAGGACAGTAATACAAACCACAAATACAGGCTACAAGCACCATGCTGACATACACTGCACATGCATGTTTCCATCAGGTAACCTGCCCTGAGGAATGCCATGCAGACATTGCTGGAGTGCAGGGTAGACTAGACAGGAAGTGGTTACAAAGGCTGAAAAAAGGACAAAAGCAGGTATTTTCTTTAAATATAGCAATGTTCAGTGAGAGATCTGCTGATCTATGGCCAGCCTAACATAACACAAAACCTATACACAGATTAGCATCTATAGATGGACTCACCGTATCTCTTGAAGTAGCAACATCATTTCTAAGTAGATCAGTCTCTCAGGACTGCTCATTGCACTTGGGTTTCTGAAATAAAATATATCATATCAATAATATATCCTGAGGCCAAAATGTCTATAAAAACCCAGAATGACAACAGGACAGGACAACTGAAACCTCCCCCCTTTCCTCTTCCCCATAACATAGAGGGCAGAGTTCTGTAGTCCCCAGAACAATGCAAGGATGTAAATAGTGCAACACAGGCAGAGAGTACAAAAATTTATCAGATTTTTGGCAGGACCAACAGGCATTTTTTCTGCATTTAACAAACAAATACAACACATCTTTAATGGTATATTTAACAGATGAATAGGGAATTCATGGACAAGTTCCTTGTTTGGATATACATAGGGGGGTTATTCACTATAGAGCCGAAGGATCAAGACGTAGCTTCGGAGGACACTGGGCTGTCATTACATGACAACTGGACAGAGCCGGCGAGGACATCACAGTCGGCTCCATCCAGTTGTTTTCATTTGTCCGGGACCTGCTGGAAGGCCTTGTTCACACCAAATGGAGAGCAGATCTGCATGAGTTTCTGCACACGCAGTGCAGTGGGTTGTGCCGTGTTTTTGATGCGTTCCGGGCCGTTTTTGGTAAAAATAAAAAAAAGTTTAAAATGGTCTTTCAGTGCGTTCCAGGGCGTTTGCATGTGTTTTTGATGCGTTTGCATGCGTTCCAGAGCAGGTAAAATAGGGCCTGCTGCAGTTTTTTTACCTGCTCTGGAACTGAACGCTGCGGTGTGAACTGGAGCTACAAATACCATTGGAATACATTGGACGCAGTTTTGCTCCGGTCTGTAACTGCTCTGCACCTGCTCCGCGCTTGGTGTGAACAAGGCCGAAAAGTCTGCCAGGCGCTGGCCAAATGTAAACAGTTGGGCGGAGCTAGCAGGTCCCTGGAAAAGCACCCTCCCAGGGCCAAGGGCATTTATCATTTACTGCAGTTTGCATTCATTGGCCTGTTTACTTTCCTCTTCACTCAATGGAAATAAATTCAATCCTAAGATATCCAACACCCTTCTTAGCATTGTTCCAAGTTGCCTTCTTCCAGCTCACATCAGTCCGATGTCTACAGTGCAGCTTGTTTATATGGCATATGAAACTTTTTATGGAGATTCCCATCATAAAAGTTATTGTTCGATAAAGTTAGGCGCCGCCTTTCACTTTCACAATGCTTTCTGAGAAATGGTGTTTATTCCTCACACAATCTCAACTTTCAATTTCTGTTCAAGGAAATACGTAAGCTGCCTCCCCTCTGAAAATGCTAGCTCCCTGGCTGCCACTGGCTACAATAATTTTAAAGTGTATGTCAAGCTAATTTTCTTTGTTATGGATAAGAGGGGTAAAGCATTAGGACTCCTGATGTTTATTTCTATCCAGATTTATACTCATTTGGATAAAGCAGCAAAGGATTAGAACTCCTGTCTTTTTTCTTATATCTAGGGTTCCGTTAGAGAGATTTCCCCTCAGTTCATCTCTAGCCAATCCAAACATGCAATTCAATGTAGGCATCACGAAGCGTCGGCAAGTGACCAGCCAATCAGATTCAGACACAAGCGTCTGGTGAGTCCAGAAGAGACGTTTGTGTGGTATGTTCTCTTCCAGCCTAGTTCTATTCTATCCAGCTCTCATCTATGGCACTTTTTAATGTAATTAATTTTAAATAATTGAAATATTTCATAAGCAACAAAGAATATTTATTAATGAAATAATTAAACATTAAATAGTTAAATCATGGCATTTACATCAATCAGCCATAGCATGTTGACCTCCCACCATATATGAAGTATATCCCCCTTTGCCAAAACAGCACTGACTAGGGATGCACTAATATCGATACCAGTATTGAGGTAACCATGAAAAAATACAGTACAAACTACATCGCTACGCCTGCAGTGTGTCACAGCCTTAACTGTAATCTGTATATGATGTCAGCTATTGCAACCTTACAAGTATAAAATAAAACTGTGCTTATTTAAACCCTTATTAAACATCAGTTAACCCTTATTAACCCTAATTAACTCCTCCTTCCCCTTATCCCTTTATCTACGATTTTTCGCTTACTTTTATTTAATATATATTTTTCTAAACCAATGATATCATTTTTTTTTTTGTGTCAAAGGAGAAGTATGGGGTAAGTGTTTTTCCCAATAGTTCTCTTCAGGGTCACGGGAGGACATAAACTAGCGTCCTCCCGTGACCCAAAGCTCAGTATACCGCGAGCTACGGCTTGCGGTATACTGAGAGCACTGCAGCCGGGACGGATCCCGACATTACTGTCGAGATCCACCCAGCTGCGTGATTGACAGCTAGCTCTGCCTATCGAGGCAGAGCCAGCTGTACCCGCCCCCTCCCCCGTCCGATCCGCCAGTCAGCGCTGGAGGATCGGAACGGGGAGGGGGGAATCCCTGCAAGGAGCCGCGAGTGACAGTCACGGCTCTCTGCAGGGACAGGATCAAGAAGTGAGCGAGTGACTGTATGTGTTTGCTCACCTCCCGATCTATTGAGCCGACCTGTGACAGTTTCATTGTCACAGGTCGGCTAGAACTATGAGGTTGAGTGAAAATCACTCACCTCATAGTTCTCCTTTAATGTCTTCTTCCCGCTCACGTCAGTCCTATCTCCAATGCAGCCTGTTTATATGTCATAACAGAAATTGTTACAGAAATTCCCATCATTACACGTATGGTGTTTATGTGTTCAATAAAGTTAAGTGCCTTTGTTATCATAAGTGGAATCCACCAATTACGTCATTCAAATCTATATTTCACCAGAAATTTCCACCCCTTGATAATACTGCAGCAAACATATCTTGTAGACAAAAATGGGGCTTTGCATGTAGTGCTGGGAAAAGTTACGTGATCCATACACAATATTTTTGTATAAAATAAAGTAAAACATTTTTAGTGCTGCAGCATAATAAAATCCCAGTAAAAGCGTCTCAAAAACATTTCCATTATGATTATGAACTCATTAATAAACATATGTAAGACATCTTCAAAGGACATTTACGGAGACACTGCCTGAAGTCCATGCATTTGGCAGTTTTCTGCTTTGCTTCAGGTCTGGACTCAGTTATCTACATGTAATTTAAACCAAATTTACCATGTTTCCCCAAAAATAAGACCTACACCAAAAATAAGACCTAGTACTATTTTTGGGAATTGATAAAATATAAGACCTACCCCGAAAATAAGACCTAGGTGTGACCATACCCAGGGCCGGTGGTGGCATAAGGGGGAACTTGAAGAGCCGCAGGAGAGAGAATTAGCGGTGCCAACGAAGCCAGCGCTAGAGGAGGCGAGGCGGCAGTGGAGGGAGCAGAGCCGCATAAGCCGATGCCTCCTCTATAGCGCCGGCTCCTGCCACAGGAGTGATACCAAATGCGCTCCGCCTGTGAGGAATCGATAGTGAAAGTGCGCTTCGCTCATTCTGGTTACCAAATTGCTCTTGGAAACGGTACGGCCCCCCTGATTGCCCTATTCTTAACTCTGCCATTTTGGATTTTTTAATTTGGATTGTTGTACATTAAAAAAAAATAAGACCTACCCCGAAAATAAGACCTAGTGTGTGTTTTTGAGCCCAAAAAATATAAGAAAGTGTTATTTTTGGGGAAACACGGTATATATAACAATTAGAAATGCCGACTATGGGCAGTATCTCAGTAAATGTCCTTTGATGTCTTACACGTTATTCACAAAGGTGCCCAAGAATATGTCTAAATAAAATGTGTATTAAAAGCCGACACTAACTGTGAAGGAGTTCTCAGAGTTTCAGTCAATGTTTTAAGTCCAGCAATGGTGGAATTTCCAAGTTCCCCTCCATAGGAAACTGAACCTGGCCAAATGAGGAGCTCTTGGACAGGTCTGTACTGCGCTGTGCTGTTTTTAGGGGCCCCGTTCACCTATGAAAGTGGCAGTCCACATGTAGACGTACTGCATGTGATATGGACTAGATCACTGTTGGTGGACGCATGTATCCTGCGTCCACATATATAAGCAGCAATACACATGTTGTGGGGGTTTTCTTTCGTTTTTTTTAAGCTCCGTGGTGCGTTCTTCTTAAACAAAAACCCCTGTGAACAAAAAAAGTAAAACGGTTTTAAAAACATCTTCTTGTTTTAAAAAAAAATGAAACCTTGCAGTGGAGCTACTCCAGCTCGGCAAGGGTTAAATGCTCATACTGTCTAGGGTGCAAAAATAAAGAAATACTCACCCTGATCCTCGATCCCATTTGGCTGCTAGACCGATCCCCTTCGCCTATTCTCCCCCTCCACTCCGGCGGTGTAAGGAATGCTGACATCATCTTGTTTAATAGACAATATCTAGAGGTCTATTAGACGTGAAGATGGCAAGGGATATACCACAGCCAAAGGGGGGGAGGGGAGAGTTGAGTGGTCACTGTTGCGGGACCGGGGATCAGGTGAGTATTTTTTCTTTATTTCCACCCCTAGAGAAAAATGAGCAGTTAACCTTTGCAGCACGGGGGTAGCCCCACTCCTGCAGCAGGAATTCGTAGGTTACTGCTGCAGGAGTACCAAAATGCGTCAGTTGAATTTATCCTTAGGTGTCTATTTCTAAACAATTTGCAGAGCTGTGCGGCCTGCAAATCTCTGTGGAAGTTCTCTCTGTGTTAATTGAAGCAAAAATAAAGCTTCTTAAGCCCTGGTGAGACCTACAGAGCCCTGGTGATACCCCCACAGAGCCTTGCTACCCTAGTGAGACCCCCTCAGAGCCCTGGTGAGTTCCCAGAGAGCCCTGGTGAGACCCCACAGAGCCCAGGTACCAGAGCTCTGTGGAGATCTCACCAGGGCTCTGAGGGATCCAACCAGGCTGGTGAGACCTCACACAGCCCTGATGAGATCCTACAGAGCGCTGGGGCTGGTGAGACCCTACAGAGGCCTGGTTTAACCAGGCCTCTGTGGGGTCTCACCAGGGCACTTTGGGGGCTCTGTGGGGTCTCACCAGCCCTGGTTAAACCCTACAGAGCCCTGTTGGGACCCTACAAAGCCCTGGTGAGACCCTATATAACCGTGGTTTAACCAGGGCTCTTTGGGATTTCACCAGGGGTCTTTGGGATCTCACCAGGGCTCTGTGGGGTCTCACCATCCTGGTTAAACCCGACAGCCCGGTGAGACCCCACAGGCCTGAGTGGGGCCTCATGTTTAGGTTTCGCCTAAGGCCTCGCAAACTCTAGAGCCGCCTCTGCTTCTTAGTATATTTTCTCTTCAGATCAAATGTAATATTCGGGAAAATACCGCATTATGGCCACTAGATGGAGCTGAGAAGCACAGGGAAAAAAAGTATTTATTTTCTATGCTGTTCTGCTCCATCTAGTGGTCATAATGCAGTATTACATTGTTAGAATATAAGTAACAATACTAATAATGTTTATAGGGTATTATTCATATAGGGATTATGTATGGATGTAAAGAACTTAAGTGACGATTGATTTTCTATATTTGTTCAGTTTGGAAATATACGCAAGCAGTCTAAGCCCTCATTCACACTAGAAACGGCCGGCATGTACAGCTCCGTGCACGGCCGTATCGGTGTGATTAGTACGCAGCCCCTGTCCTTCTCTATGGGACTACGTGGCCGTATGTCGATCTACGCTCACCCACCCTGCACGTTCGTGCGGGTGAGCATGGGTGAGACCAGGATGGATCCTGTCTGCGTCCGAGCCAGGAAACATGCACCCGTACGGACCGGCACTTGAGGTGAGCGTAGGGGGGGGGGGCGTATGGCCCAGTATTTCCATAGAGAAGGACCAAAATTGTAGGTTTTAATGGCAGAGGTAATTGCACTGCTAAACTGATTTCTGATGTGACCTTTGAAATACCTGGACTAGTAAAAACTGACATTGATATCTGGTTGTGTCATGGTGCAGAGAATATTCTGGGTATAGATGTGATTAGTAAACAAAACTGGGTTATTGATTTAGGAAATGGAATTATTTGGAAA
Organism: Nanorana parkeri; assembly: GCF_000935625.1. Lineage (NCBI taxonomy): Eukaryota > Metazoa > Chordata > Amphibia > Anura > Dicroglossidae > Nanorana > Nanorana parkeri. The sequence continues at coordinate 57,707 of NW_017308950.1, read as the reverse complement.
CATCTATCTAGGTCCAGATCAGTGTTAATTGATCCTTCTGCGTACAGTAATGTTGGGCTTGCTCTATTTTTTGTGTTTGCAGTGGAACCGAACGCTGGCAAAGTTTTGCCAATGCGTCCGATCGCACTGCGGGTTGGGGGTCGTGGAAGTGGTGCCATTGAATTCAATGCACCGCCACGCTCCCTCCCGCCCCAGAACGCGGGGGGAAGTTTCGTTAGCGATCACAGTGCGTTCCAGCAACTCCTGCTCTGGAACGCACAGCTTTCGGTGTAAATGAGGCCTGAAAGTAGAGATCCTACACCTCAGCAACAGTATTAATTGCCACAAGATTCAGTCCAGTTATAGCCATTATTCAGGAATTTTTCCAGGAGGGTGTGCTAAGGAAAGCAAACTCAGTTGTAAATAACTATGTTTGGCCAATTAAAATTTCTGATAATTCATATTCTTTATCAATTGATTTCAGTTTATTATGACCACCTGACATTTGTAGGCAAATTATCTATAATTAGCTATAATTTCATGCTGAAGTTGCTAGAGGGCCAGACCATTATAAATAGGAAGCAGGTTGTTTACCACGACAGTAGAAGTGATTTGTTTCTGAAGATACGGGGAAACAACACGATTTAACAGCCTGTGCACGTGGGATGATTGTTGGCGCTCGGAGCCATGGAGCGAGTATCAGCAATTCGTTAAATATTCAAGAGCAGCTGTTGTTAAAGTGTTTAAAGACCGGACTGTCAGCCGAAAATCTGGGTCTGAACGTGCGAATTGTGGCCGTCAGCGACTAGTCAATGTTAGGGCAGAACGGGGGAGGGGCAAGACTGGTACAAGACAACAGAAGGGCAACAGTACCTTGTCAGATTCCTCGCATCACCTTTCAACATCTCGTGGAGTCACAAGGCAGACCAACTAAGTCATCTCGTGTAGTCACGAGGCGGCCCAACGAAGTACTGATGGGGTGGTCATATTAATCTGGCCACTCAGTGTATATCCCAAATAACAAGTCTGTTGTTCCTAAATATCCTGACATTATGTCACACTTAGATGCCAAGACTAAGATTTTCTCGGTACTGGAAATTGCAAATATTAATTTTTCTATACCATTAGCTAGAAGTTGTCAGTATAAACTTACATTTACCTTCCAGAATGCACAATATGTGTTTATTAGACTGCCACGAGGTCTGGACATTAGTTACAACATCCATGAGTCTGTAGCTCAAATTGGATCTACATTTTTCAAGGCCAGACTGTATTTTCCAGCATGTGGATACATTTTTGCTAAGTACAGAAACTGAACAGGAACATTTGACTCTTTTGTTCGAATTGTTGACTTGGTTGCAAGATGCAGAACACTAAAAAAGTTCAGTTAATGAAGAGAGAAGTGAAATTCCTTGCAATGCTCATTAGTCATGGGAAGAGGCAGATTTCATACAGGGATTTTCCTTGCTGCAGACCTTACTAAGCAATACTTTCGGCCAGCGTTCAGCAAAGACGCCGGGCGAAAGGATCCGAGTGCCGCCACAGAAGCAGCTATGCGGTCTCCATCCAACTGAGATGCAGACCATGTAGCTGCGCCGGCAAGTCTGGTATGCGGTCCGTGACCGTGTACCAGACTCGTGAGCTGGCTGCGGGCCACAAAGTACCGGCTAGCGGGCTGCAACTGTCCCGCGGGCCGGTACTTTGAGACCCCTGCTGTAGACCCTTCAAACAAAGAATTGGACAAAGAAACTCTGAAGTCAATTCTTGAACTTGGTTCTAAAAGTTATTGTAGTTATGCAATGGTGAAAGAACCTCCTCACAGGAAAGATGATCATGAATTGAGCATAGGATGTTCAATGGCACGTATCTTAGCCAATGAGTCAGCTACAACAGAACACTTTGACATTAAAGCAACGCCTTCAGTACAGAAAACAAGTACGCATGTCTCTAAGTTTGCATAAGTGAAAGATACTTCAAGGGTTGATACAAAACCTTCCTTACTTTGTGAAAACAAGGTTTTGAGTTATGCTAAACACGTATAACATTATTTGTGGTGGGGGTTTTTTTAGAGAGGACTCAGATATTTATAAATCATGGAAATGTATTGAAATTCTTATTAAAAAAGTTTTGTTTGGTAAAAAATTCATTAAGAACAGTGCTCATAAATATACAACCATGATTCCTATGTCCCTAGAATTATTGCTTATTTACACATTTCATAAATTTATTGTATACAAAATTCATAATTCATATCATTATTCACATGATCATAATTCATTCAGGTTTTTTTGAAGTAATGTATGACTTGATGGATCCACTACGTGTTTCGCTTGTAGGCTTCTTCAGGGGGTTATTTTGTGTGTCAATTTTCAGCATAAATCTAGTTTTAAATACATGATACATTGTTTATCAACAATATTCATCCATAATGCATAAATTTATAATTCATCATTGATTCATATTTTCAGGTTTAAGTATGTCAATTAATTATTCAGTATTAATATATATTTTTAGTGTGGTTACGTTTATTCAACCACTTACCTAGGCATCAAGCATCATGGAGAGACCTTTAACCAGGGGGATAGAAAGCCTCTCATCACCCCCAGAAAGTGTCACACGGTGGAGCCACAGACGCACAAGGAGTCCAGGGAAGCTCCACAATCTAAAAAATTGACACACAAAATAACCCCCTGAAAAAGCCTTGGTTACATTTAAAATGTCATCGGTATGATACAATAGTACATTAAAACCAAACTGCCTCCTTTTGGTACCCACATGTGTATATATATTATACTCATGTATTGTAAACTCCTTATTAGTGCTAAAACATGTATTTGTTGTGTAATCCACTGTGGGCCCAGTCTTCAACGCGTTTCGCAACTGTGTGTGCTTCATCAGGAAGGTTGGAGGTGATCTAAAACATTGTATCAAAATAGGTTTAAGTATAGTAAACTCCATAACCAAAATCATAATGAAAATTGCAAACAACAACATTACAAAACCCACTTCATGCTCACAGAAATGACTGGATCCTTACTCTCACATGCTATCTCGCAATCACCAAACAGGTGAACGGGTGGAAGGTATCCGGGGATAAACAGGACTGAAACATGAAATAGTTGTCAAAAATTCAAAAAGTTCAAAAAATTCCAACGGGGATTTTCGCAAAGATATACAATATCTATGTTGTTAGAAACTGCTGTTTGTCCGTATGTGCCGACAATAGAAATAGAAACTAGATCCTATACAATATATTAATGCAAGACATAACCAATATCATATAATGGCTTCAGGTAAATATACCCAGAGCCTTGAGGAGCACCTCCAAAACGGTCGCTCCCCACCAAAAATTGGTTAACATGACTACAAACAATATCCTAAATAAAGGTCCCGAAGCTAATCATTTATCAGTAGTAGAAAGAAACAGTCAAAATAGTTGGAACTAATTAATTGTACATGTTGCAGAAAATCCCATCATGTGTGCTGTTCAGGATCAGTAGTCCATAAAATGGCGCCAATTTGCGCCGTTTATATATCCCCGGGACGCCATTGTGTATGTCCGCAATTTGCGTCATGATGTCAATGGCTGCGTCAGACTGGTAAATCCTGCATGCGCATATTTACGGCAAAAATGTGCCGATCAATCCTACTAAATAGGAGAGCCAGCCTGGCGACCTCCCACCAGCAGATGGAGCTAGACACAGCCTGTGGGACCTGAGAGCCATACATCATACCCTATAGAACACACTAAACATATACATATATACACATAGACTTCAATAGGAAATAGGTTTAGTAAGAAAAATTTAATATTTAATATTTACCCGACTATAAAAAAAAACAAATGACAAAAATACTTGAATATGAATTATATTTTTTATTCCTGAATATAATAAAGAGAATATAAATAAAAGCACTAACCTTCTCTTTAGCTATTGTCCCTAGCCATGCTCTTGTTGCCATAGGAACAGATTTTTACTTGCTTCTAAAGCCTCATTCACACACAACGCAAGTGCAAAATTGTACGCGTGTACATACACGCACATGTGCGCATGCGCGTACAATACGCAGAAATTCTGAGCCTAGACGCATCTCGGTTCCAGTATGTTTTTGCAAATCTTTACGCAGCTATGTGTATGAAGCCATTTATTTGCATATGCTGCATATGGTGAAAAACGCTGCGCGCATCTATGTGCAGCGTTTTATACGGCAGTGTGAATGAGGCCTAAGTGCAGTCTTATGTTGGTTGCAACTTTTTGTAATTTTGTAACTGAAAGGATTATGAAGATCTTAATATGTTTCCATGCCACTGTTAATCTATTTTTTTTCTATGAGAATGAGATGAACTCCACCCGAGCAGATATTGTATAAGATGTAGTCAGACAGAGGTGTGTTACCTTTACAGTGCCGTAGTATTCAGTTCCTCCAGTAAAGCACATACAGGAGACACGGGAGAAAGAAGCCGACCAGAAATAAAAGTTTCAGGACCAGGTGCGAGTACAGCCTGGAATGACGAGAAAACCAAAGTCAATGCCTATTGGTAGCTTTCCATGTACCAGCAGAGGAAAAAACTAAAGTACAGCAATGAACTAGATGTTAAAGAGGACCTGTCACAACTTAGCTCAAGCAGGGTCTGAATGTCCTAAAGCTGATCTCCGGGGGCCCTAAAGTAAAATAGTCAAACATTTCTGAAACTGCTTGTCGTAGTTTAACCCAGTCCTTGCCATTGTCCTTTGTCTGGATGATTTGGTGTGCAATCGAAGAAAACTGGGAATAAAGGCAGTAAAATGTAAAATAAATAAAGATCTTGTTATTGGAATGCTATCATTAAAGAAGAACTGCCGGCGGTGATGATAAATGAAGGGGCAGAGAGGCACAAGGTGACAAGGACCGGTTCATACGGACAGATTATATCCCTCACCTTATGCTGCCCATGGTGAGACATATGGTCTTAGCCTCACCTCCCCTGGTCTACTCTGAAGGGCACGGTTCAGGTGCTGCTCTCGGACGGGGCCATCAGTACGCACACGCATTTAATTCACCGATAACTTCCTTCTCTTGAAAAAGCTCTGTGTAGTGCGAAACGTTGAGACAATTGCTCCTCCACTGTCACCGACCATTAGCGTCTATTCTGATCATGTGTCCAGATTCAATCAACTGCTAGTTCAATCATGCTGAGACTAATCAATCGTGTTTTCTTCTTTTCTGTATCATGTTTTGTATATCTGACACCTTCATATTCCATTATGTTTATCCACACCTCAGGGACAATACTGTAATAGAGTGAGCCGCTTTAGATCTCAGGCACTCTACTGTTTTTGACCCTTTTTTCTTATTTCCACTCCCAATCATGTGTGCAGACCTAATCAATTAATTGTTGACATTCATTTTCAATCATGTGTTCAGATTCAATCAATTAATTTCTCAATCATGTTTTGAATTCACTTTATTATATTATCTGTTTCACTTAATCATGCATTGCATCTTTAATATTGTTTTCAAATCCAATCATGCTATGTATCCCTGAGGGACAGTACACTGATGGAGTGAGCCTCTAGGAACGTTATCTAATTGATTCTATGTAATCACCCCGTTTTTATCTTTTTTTACATCTCTAATATCAATTAATAAAAATATTTTTATACTAAATCATGGCTTTGAAAGTTGTCAGTTTATGCCTACAAAACCCCAGCTTTTCTCTTTTTTTCTTTGATATCCAGTTCAGGGGTGTGACACCCTTTGCCTAGGTCCCGGTCACAAATTATCAAAGAAGAACAGCGGTAGAAAGCTGCTGCAAGGGTTAAATGCTCCCTTTGTCTATGGAGCTCAAATAAAGCAGTTTTACTCACCTGAACCTCAGTCCTACGACGGTTGGCTCTCACCTCTCTTCCCTTCTGCTCTGGGCTGTGGAAAGTCCCTCTGCGTCCTCACGTCTAAAGGTGCCCATACACTTTACAACCATCGCGAGACCTTAGTCTTGCGATGGTTGTAAAGTAATTAAAAAAATGTACGATCTGCCTATCTTGGACAGGCAGATCGCACTCTCGATCATCGCAAGTCCGCCCCCCTGAGGGGCGGGCTTCCGATGACCGCAATGCTGAACGGGCAGTGTGCGGGTGCGCACACCGGCCCGTTCGGCATTTGTGTCCCGAGCACCGTTCAAACCAGCCGAAAATCGTACGATTTTCGGCTGGTTTTATAGTGTGCTCCCTAGACAAAAGACGTGCGACTCGTACAGTAAAAACGGTTGCACGTCTTCCATACACTTTGCGATTATCGTACGATCGCGGGATTTCCCGCGATTATCGTGCGATAATCGCACAGTATTTGGGCACCTTAATGCAGGTCCATTGATGTAGTCAGCAGGCCTCAGGCCCTGTTCACACATCAACGTGCCGGGAATATGTATCGCGTTCGCATGTGTTCGTGTATGTTTTTTCCTGCGTTTGCTGTGCGCCATCCATGGATTTCAATGGAAAGCAGCTCACATTGCATATTCTGCTACAGGTGTGCTGCGTCTTTTTCCTGTGCGGGCTTGCTTTGAATCTCATTTACTGCCAGGTAAAGCCCAACTGTGTGCTCCACATTCCAATGTCATTAGTATGTTGTTGATGGGGAGGAGAGGAACAAGCAGAGGCAAAAGATAAGCAAAATAGGTTTCAGCTTTAAAGGGTATCTACGGTCAAAAAATAAAATTTAAATCTGTATTTCTATACTGAATTATGAACTTCTATCTCACTCCTAATAACCAGATCCATCTAGAAGATGCCCATAGGATGGACTTCCTCAATGCACTGACAGCATTTCTCTCAGCCCTGTGAATGTGCACTTCCTGGTGTCACCACTCTCACAGAGCCCGCCTTTTGAACTACATCTCAACGTCTGAACAATGTAACATTATCATTGCTTGCTGGAAGCAATGCATGATGGGATATGTAGTCTGGAGAAATGGAGATTGCACTACATCAAGCAGCAGGGAGAGAGACGCAAAAGCACACTGGGGATCCAGGAAGTTGATGGAAGTGATGGGCAGACGGAACTCAGCACTCACTATGTAGCAGTGTGATTATACAGTACCTGTCTGAAGAATCTCAGCCAATTGTCATGACAGCCATGTGCCAGCAGGGGGAGCTCTATACTGCTCTTCCCAGATTCAGCAGTGCACAGACACCGGGCTGTCCATGGTATTTAACCCCTTCATGACTGAGGCCTTTTTTTCATTTTTTGCACCCATGTTATATTCCACATTTTAGGCCTGAAAATGACTTAAAACCCCCCAACATTATATATTTTCTGAAATGCCAGGACCCTATAGAATAAAATGGGGGTAGTTGCAAATTTTTATGTTGCGCAATATTAGCGCAACTCTTTATTAAACCCCAACATTTAAGTGAAAAATGTAATTAAATGCCCCAAAACACAACAAAATACCCATTTTTTTATGAAATATAAAAGATGAGGTTACAATGAGTAAAACGATACCAAACATGCCTAGGTTACAAATTGCGTGCATCCGTTAAACGGCAAAAAACTGCAGTACCCCAAAAAGTCCATAGAAGACGCTTTAAAAGCCCCCACAGGTCATCAATTTAGAGATACCCCAAAATACTGGCCCTAGAATTATTGCTCTCACTCCGGCGTGTGCGGCGATACCCAACATGTGTAGCACGTTCGTCGTTTTCATATGTAGGCGCACCCGACACGTGTTTACGTGCCGACGCGCGTGCTCACGGGGGCGGGGGACTTTACATTTTTTTAAATAATTATTAGATTTATTTTATTTCATTTTAATTTACACATCAGCCCCGATGCTGGCGAAGTACACTGTACGTCGTCAGTCACGAAGGGGTTAATCAATATTTGCAAGGCTGTAAATTTTCTATAAATTGCGCAATGTCATCAGTACAAATCTTCCCCTTCATTTTTGAAGACACCAGTGTTGCAGGAAATACAAGGATTTACAATCAAGTTAAGTGCAAAAAAAATGGAAAAAAAATTAGACACAAAAAATATTAATGTTACACACAAAAAAAACACAAAAAAATGTTAAAGTCCCCCACCCTCACATACACACGCAAACATGCGTCGGGTGCGCCTACATGCGAAAGCGACAATTGCGCCCATTACGCCAAACATGTTACATATCATTGTGAACGTCAGAGTGAGAGCAATAATTTGAGGGCCATCAATCACTGATAACACTAAACTGATGAGCGGTAAAAGCTTCTAAAGCATCGCCTATGGTCAATTTTGGGTGTGGTCTTTTTTAGCGATTTCACGGGCGTGTGCAATTTAAGGCTTGATGTGTTTGGTGTTTATTTAACCGACATGACCCTGTGTTTTATGTTTTACCAAAAACTTGGGTAATAATAAATGTTTCATAACATAATAAAGGGAAAATTTGTATTTTTTTACATTTTCTGTACTTTCTTCGTTATATAGTAAAAAATAAAAACCCCAGTGATGATTAAATACCACCAAAGTAAAGCTCTATCTGTCCCCCAAAAATGGTATAAAATTAATTTCAGTACAGCGTTGCATGACGGAATAAATGTCAGTCAAAGTACCGCAGCGCTGAATACTGAAAAATGGTCGGGACAGGAAGGGGGTTTCACACCCCTGTCATCAAGTGGTTAAAAAGTATGTCAAGCCAAATCAATTTTTTCTAGTTTTTGAATAAAGTGGGAAAACATTAAAATTAGAATTTGTACCAGAAATGTAATCTTAGTATCACTATCAGTAGGATCATTTATAGAATACAATTGATAATTTTTATCTACAGAAACACTGGCTGCTTTAAAGCGTATTTCCACTTTTGCAGTCAAATTTGAGAAAACCCCTCCGTATGTTCGTTATGTGTTCCTATTCACACTGCATATCGAAAAATAACTAAAAAAAAAACTTACCTTTTATTTGTTTTGTTAAATAATTCTAATGGCTGATTACAGGTTTTTCTGATCCCTTTCACAGTGGTCTGTCCTAATAGAAAGACTCGGGACTGAAATTTGAGGATTGTGTTTATCTGGTAAGTTTCATTAACATGGACAAGCCACCTCAGACCCCTCACAGACCCTCCTAAAATTTTAAAGAAATAGAAGCTAGAAGAAATGTTAACCCTTAAAACCCCTAACCCAAGTAAAAGCTATTTAAATTGCAAGAAGCATTTTTATTTTGTTTTAGCTTATGCTATGTGAATGGGAACATGTAACAAATATAAAATAGAAGTTGTCCCAATTTGACTACAAAAGTGGAAATACACTTTAAATCCAAAACTCGTAACATAGGAAAAAGGATACTTTTTATTATATATATTTTTGTCTACAGTATAGATTGCATAGAAAATAAAAACATTTCTGTAAGACAATATTATCAAATTAAATCCTTGTTCTCCTGAAACAAGAAGAGATTTGTATTCTGTGATTATCTTAAGTAAGGAAAATGTAATCACAGAATCAATAGGTCCATAGTAGAAATATAATAATTGCTCAGGTCCATAGGGGGTGTACAGGAGGATATAAGATGTGAGAACTGAACTGACTAAACTACAGGAAGATAAAAGTGCAGATTTGATAATCAAACTACGTAGCTCAAAACACACATACCGTAATAAATCTGCCATGATAGATTTCTCACACAGAGTGTCCCTGGATGTCTCCCCACAGCAGGAATAGGAGCCATTGTTGTAAGACCCGCTATGATTCATACCAATTGAAAATGCTCTTTCGATACAGTGACCTGAAACAGGGCACAGTTTATACTGCTTAGATGTCTTCACTTTTTATTTTTTCTCCTCAATGGTGTGTCCATAACCCAGTAGATGGGAGACCTCATGGATGAGGTCTCTGGGCGGGAGTTTTCGCATAGGAATTCAGGTAGCTCCCAAAACCTTTTACACAGGCAGATGGTTTCAGTCTCGAGGGTTGGACACACATAAGCACTTGTGTGTTTTTCCTTTTCTGGATCTTCATTCCTCTTAAATGTGACTTTTTGAAGTTGGCTGATCAGATCTTTCACCAACTCTGTGCTGATTAATAGGACACCACTGAACTTCTTTAGGGCACTAAAACCAGCTGGATTATCCACCAAGAGCGCATCCTTCTTCTTCAGAGCGTCATTGAGGATATTCAGGGCTCGTTTTTTAGCCTCGTTGGCTGATTTATATTCCTCTTCACTTAACAAAGAGGCTTTCCTATCATATAAATACTTTAATTTAGAACTCATTTTGGATTTCACACAGACAGTGTCCCTGGATGTCTCTCCACAGCAGGAATATGAGTCATTGGTGTAAGACCTGCTGTGATTCATAAGGGATGAAAATGCTTTTTCAATACAGTGAACTGAAACAGGGCACAGTTTATACTGTCGAGATTTTTTCAGTTTTCCTTTGTTCTCCTCAATGGTGTGACCATAACCCAGAAGGTGGGAGACCTCATGGATGAGGGTGTCTGGGCGGGAAATAAATACTAGGATTTCAGGTACTTCCCAAAACTGTTTACACAAATAGATGGTTTCAGTCTCGAGGGTTGGACACCAATTGCGTCTTTTTCCTTTTCTGGATCTTCGTTCCTCTTAAATATCACTTTTTTAAGTTGACTGATCAGGTCTTCCACCAACTCTGTGCTGATTAATGGGAAGTCACTGAACTTCTCTTGGTCACTGAACTCAGCTGGATTATCCACCAAGAGTGCATCCTTCTTCTTCAGAGCGTCATTGAGGATATTCAGGGCTCGTTCTTTAGCCTCGTTGGCTGATTTGTATTCTTCTTCACTAAAAGAGGCTTTCCTATCATATAAATACTTTAATTCAGAATTCTTTTTAGATTTCTCACAAACGGTGTCCCTGGATGTCTCCCCACAGCAGGAATAGGAGCCATTGGTGTAAGACCCTCTATGATTCATATGAGTTGAAAATGCTTTTTCAATACAATCAACTAAAACAGGGTACAGTTTATGCTGTTGAGATGTTTTCAGTTTTTTTTCGTTGTCCCAAATGGTGTGTCCATAACCCAGAAGGTGGGAGACCCCATGGATGAGGGCCTCTGGGCGGGATTTTTTCCATAGGAATTCAGGTCGCTCCCAAAACCTTTTACACAGGTAGATGGTTCCAGTGTCAGAGGTTGGATACACATAAGCAATTAGGTCTTTTTCCTTTTTTGGATCATTGTTCCTCTTAAATATCACTTTTTGGAGTTGGCTGATCAGGTCTTTCACCAGATCTGTGCTGATTAATGGGAAGTCACTGAGTGTCTCCTGGTCACTGAACTCAGCCGGATTATCCACCAAGAGTGCATCCTTCTTCTTCAGAGCGTCATTGAGGATATTCAGGGTTCGCTGTTTACATGCTTTGGCCTGTTTACTTTCCTCCTCACTCAGTGGAACAAAATCATACAGTGACATACTGAACAGTCTGCATAGAATTGTTCCAAGATATCTTCCTCCAGCTCATATCAGTTCTATGCCCAATGCAGCTCATTTATATGTCATGTAGAAATTGACACGGAAACTCCCATCATAAAATGTATCATGTTTATTTGTTATATAGAGTTAAGGGCCACCTTTCGGTTTCACAACGCTTTCTGAGAAATGGAGTTTATAAGGACAGGTTTAGAAAACACTTTTTTTGTTTTAAGTTTCGTGTTCTGTTCAAGCAAACACATTATTTGCCATTGTCCACCTCCCTCTATAAATACAAGCGACCTGGCTACAAGTATAAAATAAAATTGTTCTTTTTTAAGCCCTTATTAACCATCAGTTAACCTTTATCACCCATAATTAACTATTTTTTCCCCTTTAGCTATTATTTTTCTGCTTTTGTTTTCTTTAATCTATATTTTTCTCAAAAAATCATATTTCAGCTTATATTTTTAGTTATAATGACTTCTTCCCGCTCTCATAAGTCCTCTGTCCATTGCAGCTTGTTTATATATCACAATACAAATTGTCCTGGAAATTTAATAAATGTATGGTGTTTAATTATTTGTTCAATAAAGTTAAGTGCCTTTTGTTATCAAAAATGGAATCCACCAATTACAGTGGTACCTCGGTTCATGAACGCTTCTGTTCGCGAACAATTCGGTTCACAAACAGGAAGTTCGGCAAAATGTTGCTTCCATCCGCGAACTCCGCATCCTGTGACGAACACGACCGCAGCCATCTTCCCCGCTCTGACACGTGGTCGTGGCCTCTTCTAGCCAAGATTGCGGTCGCAGACAGACCTGTGCACACTTGCTGTGAAGCTTTTTTGTGTGCTTTTTAGCACATACAGTACTGTACAGTATTATTCAATCCAGCATGGCTCCAAAGAAAGTGCAGAGCAAGCATGGTGGTAAAAAGAAAGTGCGGAGCGGTAATGAAGGTGACAAGAACGTGCATAGCGCTAATGAAGGTGACATGAATGTGCAGAGCGGTAATGAAGGTAACCAGAATGTGCAGAGCAAGAATGGTGGTAAAAAGAAAGTGCAGTGCAATAATGAAGGTAACAAGAAAGTGCAGAGCAAGAATGGTAAGAAGAAGGTTTTGAAGAAAATAATCATTGAATTGAAGAAGGAAATTGTAGAAAAGCATGATCGTGGTATTCGTGTGACTGATTTGGCCTCGGAGTAGAAGATGGCGAAGTCGACAATCTCGACTATTTTGAAGAATAAAGATGCCATCAAAGCAGCTGATGTGGCAAAAGGAGAAACCATGTTAACCAAGCAGAGGACACAAAGTAATGGAAGAGGTGGAAAAGCTTTTGTTAGTGTGGTTGAAGGTTAGTGAAGCTATGATTTGTGAAAAAGCCAGGAAATTGCACAGTGATTTGCTGCAGCAAAACCCCTCCAACTTCATCTAGTGATGAATTTAAAGCCAGTAGAGGGTGGTTTGAAAAATTCCACAAGAGAAGTGGCATCCACAATGTGATAAGACATGGTGAGGCTTCCAGTTCTGACAAGGCCGCTGCAGAAGCCTACAAGAAAGACTTTGCAGAATTCATGAAGGCAGAAGGATACGTTGCTCAACAAGTGTTCAACTGCAATGAAACAGGGCTCTTTTGGAAGAAGCTGCCGAACGGAAACCTATATCACGCAGGAGGAAAAAGCACTAGCGGGGCACAAGCCCATGAAGGACACATTGACCCCTTTTGCTGTATGCGAACGGAATAGCCAATCTGAAGATCAAGCCACTACTGGTGTACCATTCCCAGACCCCTCATGCATTCAAGGAACAGAATGTGAACAAGGCCAGACTGCCTGTTATGTGGAGGGCCAATGCGAAAGCTTGGGTGACAAGGCAATTGTTCATGGAATGGATGCACGAGGTGTTCGCACCCACCGTTAAGAAACATCTTTCTGACAACCAACTGCCTGAGAGGTGCCTTCTTCTGGTAGACAATGCCCCGGCATACCCTCCAGCCTTGGTGGATGACTTGGACGCTGAGTATGACTTCATAAAGGTCAAGTCCCCCCCTCCCCCCAACATGACACCTCTTCTGCAGCCCATGGATCAGCAAGTGAGCTGCAACTTCAAGAAGCTGTACACAAAGGCGCTCTTCACCAGGTGTTTTAATTTGACTCTGAAAGAGTTCTGGAAGAAACATTTTAATATCCTCCACTCCATCAACCTCATTGACAAAGCCTGGGAAGATGTCATGTACCGGACCTTGAACTCAGCCTGGAGGAAACTGTGGCCAGAATGTGTCACTGAATGTGACACGGAAGAGTCTGATGCACAGGCAGTGGAGGAGATTGAGTTTATGGGCAAGACTATGGGTCTGGACATTGATGGTGCAGACATTGAGGAGCTTGTTGAGGACCATAAGGAGGAGCTCACAACGCAAGAACTTGCTGAACTCCAGACTGAGCAGCAAAAGGCACTTGTTGAGGAGCATTCCACCGAGGAAGAGGAAGACAGGGAGGAGGTTAGCAGTGATGTGATAAAATCCCTTATGGAAAAAATTGAATGAGTGCCAGGATTTCTTTGAGAAGCACCCCCCAACCTAACTGTAACGAACAGAGTCTTGAATCTGATTAACGACAACGTGGTCTCCCTTTCCTGGAGGGTTCTGCAGCGCAGGAAAAAACAAAAAAAGATTTTTCGCTAAAATTGGCCCTGCAGCTAAGAGACAAAGAAGAGAGGAAACCCCTGAAGGAGATCTCCCCGATATCCTTATGGAGGGGGACTCTCCCTCCAAACAATAACCTCCTCCCCACCCACCTTTCTGTCCTCCACGCCAGAAGTCACCCCAAGAAAGGTTAGTGTTCACTCTCTTCATACTGTACTGTGCTTTGTTTTAGTCACATGTCTAGTTACATGTGCCAGATTTTCAGGAAGTAAATGGAGAGCTAGTAATCTGCCCTCAGTTAACATAGCCACTGTCAGAAGACTGGGGAGGAAAAGAGAAATAAGGAATGCAGAGAATACAAAGCCGGCAATTATCTAGAAGTATGTGTTTGTAGATTGTCATCACTAAACATTTCTAAAGGTGTGCTTGTTGTTATTTTAAAGATAAGGGTAAAGTTCATCTTTAACGTGCGTGCCTTTATCACACATCAATAGACCAGGCTGGAGTGAATGGGTCCTTACAGTGGCTTCACTTGAACATGTTTTGTTTAATTGCACCAGGAATGTATTTAGTGGATTAAAACTGAAGGTTCAATTGGACTGTAAGTCTTTGCAACAGAATGTTACAAACTCACTGACTGCTTTTACTTGTTTCCAGGAACTTGCCTTTGAAACATTTGATTGTAAATTTTAATGTACCACCACCACCACCTGAAAAGGGGCCAAGAGCTGTGATCATTGGGGCCCCTATCCCCTGCCATGTCTTTGACTTCCACATAACACTCTGCAAAGTGATCACATTTTTAGAGAACAGAAGACTTTGGTCCCACCAGGAGATACATGTGAGTGGAATACAAGAGTCATTCTAACCTGGATATCATAAGACTCTGAGAGACTTTCTAAGTTAAGAGCCTCCATAGTTGATTCAAGTTAGCATTAGTGGTTCATGGATGACTTTTATTTGTTCATATCACCCTGACCCATTCTGAGGTTCCTCCATTCAATGCTCTCACAAAGTTTTGGAGATTAAAACATTTTTATTGCTCACAGAGCTGTATATGGTGTACAGGGGCAGACCTTGCCAGTTAAAGATGACAGGCCGTGAGATTACCGTGGCTAAACATCGACTCCCATGTTAGCCGTCTATTTCTTGCATATGTTGCTGAAATGCTCTGTACGATTCCTATCTGTATTTTTTTATACCTATTGTCTTTCTACCACTTGGAAAAATTATAAATAAAGAATTTATTTAAAAAAAAAACATTTTTATTGATTGATTTACTGTATTTATGCATGTATGACTTATCAATCATAAATATGTAAAAGCTGAGATACAGCAAGTGACATACAGGCAAGAAAAGTGATAAATTAGAACGTAAGCTATAGAAATATATCACAAAAATAAATTGGTTGAAAGTTTTAGAATAAAAAATGCAGCTTTCACTGAAATATCCTCCCTTGTCCCTGGCACTGTCCTCCACACAAAGCCAGCTCTGCTGCCAGCTGCCATTTTGGTCCCGGGATACATTTTGGTCAGGGTTATTCACTGACTTCCTCTGAGCTCAGTGTCACCATACCAGCATGGGCTCACAGCACAAAGACTGCAGAGAATGACGTTGACATTATCACGGCAATATATTACCGCTCTCTGTAGTGTTGAAGAGTGCCCGCCGACTCTGGAGCAGAAGAGGAAGAAGACTTTGGGACATCTTATGACTGGCTAAAAGACAGCTGGATCTGTGCTAAGTATAAAGGGAATAGGTGAAGAACGGGGTGGTGGTGGGTGTTCCAAAAGGATCTGTGGGTTAGGAAGTGCAGGTTAAAAGTTAAAGCCCTTTAGCAGTCAGCCTTAAAAGTATGTAAAAATCTTAAGGCACCCCAGTCTAAAAGGCAATGGATTTTAGGGGAGAACCCTTGGAAAAACAAAAAAAGTGGGGTTCCCCCTTTCACATTGAAGTTTCTACATCACAAAAAGAGCCCCTCCTTTCATTTCAGTGTCTCCCCGTCTCACACTAGGAGCCCCCTTCACATCAGAGCCCCTCCTTTTAATAGATGTGTGATTCATTTAGTTCCTAATTGAAATTGGTACAAATTGTTTTAGAAATTCGGAGATTCTGATGCAACTGATTTTATGAATAAAGAATCCGAACGTATTTGAATTTTCTGATAACGAAATTTCAAATACATCCAAATTTTTTTTTCTGAATGTCATTCGTAATGAACGTCTGCTGTTAAAGGTGAAAATAAGAAAAAAACAGAATACCAGACCCTTTCGGTGGAATTTTAGGGGATACCCCAACACCAGAAAAATAAAACAAAAAATGTGTATGTCCCCTAAAATCCCTTACTAGACCCTTGATCCAAGCAGCAGCCTGGCAGAGCAGGAAATGGGGGGAGGGGGGTCGTGTGCCTCCCCGCACCATACCAGACCCACATGCCCTTAACATGGGAAGGGTGCTTTGCCAGGGCGGGACCCCTGTAAAAGCACCATGTTCCCATGTAGATGAGGACAAGGGCCTCTTCCCCACAACTCTGGCCCGGTGGCAGTGGGGGGGGTCTGTGGGTCGGGGGGCATATCTGAATCTGAGCGCCTAAAGGGTCTGGTATGAATTGGGGGGGGGGGCACACTTTTTTTACTGTTTCTGTGGACTGTCAAAAGTTTTCCTAAAGTCATTTTGCTGCAAGGATACTAAGTTCGTAAATAATGCATCCAAAATGAACAAGGATTTCGGGTTCGGACCAATACAAATAACGAAACTAATTGACTTTCGGACCTGAATCCCAAAAAACTAAGTATCCCAAATACATTTTTTGCTGGTGCACATGTCTATCTTTTACATCAGTGTCCCCCTTTTACAAGCCCCCTTCACATCAAAATACCCCCTCTTTCACATCTAAAGCCCTCTTCACTTTAGAAGCCCCTTCACATGAGGAGACCCTTCCTTTCACATCAGAGCCCTACAATCACATCAGCAGCCACAGCTCCAGCATCATGGCAGAGAGCAGGAGGCGGAGCATGCATGGACGACCATGGAAAGGCATGACGCTGTGTGAAAATTATTTGGCACCCCTGATGACACCCTAGCTGGTAAAATGCTGCCCCCTAGACCAGTCTGTCCCTCAGTTTGTCCCTCTACTTATAATTCTAAACTGCTCAGAGTAGCCTGGAATCTGCACAAAGGCCTTCACCACAGAAATATTTAAAAGGTAAGAAATATATACTTAATTTTTTTTAAATCATGCTGTGTGAATGGGAACACAATAACACATGGAGGGGTCTTCTCTAAATGAAATGCAAAAGTGGAAATATACTTTAAAGTGCATGGTAGTTCGCCTTGAAGAATTTGAACAGTTCGATTAGCACGATTTCATGAACACAACTTTTTTTTCCTTGTAGCTGATTATCAGTTTCAGACGTCCACTTCCTGTATTGCCCAATCTCTGACATGTTCACTCTGCGTTGACGGGAAGTACCATCCACGATGGCACGGTGATCTCTGGTGGTTTGGTTGTGATGCTTTTGACTGCAAACAAATCTTCCATAATGGAGAACAGGCTGTGAATAGTAATTGGTACAGGAAAAATATTGTTAAAACAGGAAATATAAGCAAACCTTTACTGAGAAAGACTGAGAACCTTTAAGAACTGGCTAGATTTTTGGATGAACAGCTCCTAAGATGTGATTTCATTAGAGATGGAAAATCCAATCCAGAGGGTTCAAAATTGGTCCAAGAGACACTTGTTCAGTTCACTATCTGCAAAGTGTGCAACAATTTTTTGGGGGAAGCCGCCTTAAACCCAAAACCACCAAAACAGAGCACAGGCTCCCTACCCCTGAATGACCTCCACTCAGAGATAGATGAAGGCAGAATGGGGACCTGGCAAGGTAACACTTTTGCTCCCCTTTCCTAATCACTTCAACTGAGATTGCTATGAAATGATATAGATGTGGACATTCGAGCAAGGCATTTGTAAACCTAAACCAGAAAAACTGCAAATTGGCCAAAATCCTTCCTAAACTCTGCATGGATGTGCTCAGCAGCTACACAAGGAACCTGAAAGAAGAATGTAAACTCCAGGCAGAAATAAAAAACCCAAATTCCAGCTCTGTATTCATTAATACATCAGCAAATGTACATATGTTTTAATTACCTGAATGTGACCTGGTATCAGCCTCTTGCATCCCCCTTTCACAGCAAGGCTCAGACTGAGAGAGGAATAAGCAGCACAAGGAGCCAATCCGTTGTGCTGTAGTGCTCATGTGCTAACAAGTATTATGCTCATAAGCTGAGAGAGCAGAGTGGCAGAGAGATTACCTCATTTGCCTGCTGCTTCTCCTTTCACTGTCCAGTCACAAGCTGGGGGAGGGACAAGACCTGTCAGCATTTCCTAACTGCAGCAGAAAATAAACAGGTCTCCAGACAGGGCTGTGCTGTGGGACAGAGCTGTGTAAATTTTGATGGACAGTTATAAGGATGCACCGATAACGTGTTTTCGGTATCGAGTACGAGTACCGATATTTTGTTTTTGGTACTCACCTATACCGAATACCAGAAGTCCCATTAAGGAATCCAGGCGGCGTGTAAAGATTCGCCACCTGGCTTCCCGATTAGCAGGGAAGCCGTCTCCAAGTGATGAGGGAGCAGGGAGCCGGCTTCCCGGCCAATCAGGAAGCCGGGCTGCATGTAATGACTCGCTGCCCGGCTTCCTTATACCGGAAGTATTGGGCTAGGCATCAAAGCATTTGGGCGAGTTTGAGGACTCGCCCAAATACTCGCCACCCATACTAGTATCGGTATCGGTGCATCCCTAGACTAATAAAAAAAAACCACAAACAAAGGCTACAGGCGGCCATGCTGAAACACATTGCACAGGCATGTTATACAATGATCACCATCAGGTAACCTGCCCTGAGGAATGCCATGCAGCCATCACTGGAGTGCAGGGTAGACTAGATAGGAAGTGGCTACAAAGGCTAAAAAAAAGGGCAAAAGCAGGTATTTTCTTTAAATATAGCAATGTGAGAGATCTGCTGATCTATGGCCAGCCTAACATAACATAAAACCTATACACAGATTAGCATCTATAGATGGACTCACCGGATCTCTCGAAGTAGTAACATCATTTCTAAGTAGATCAGTCTCTCAGGACTGCTCATTGCACTTGGGTTTCTGAAATAAAATATATCATTTAAATAATACATCCTGAGGCCAAAATGTCTATAAAAACCCAGAATCACACCAGAGACAGCACAACTGAATCCTCCCCCCTCTCCTCTTCCCCATAACATAGAAGGTGGAGTAGGGGGGTTTGTAGTCCCCAGAACAATGCAAGGATGTAAAGAGTGCAGTACATGCAGAGAGTACGGAAAGTTATCATATTTCTGGTAAGTCCAACAGACATTTTTTTCTGCATTAAACAAACAAATGTAACACATCGTTAATGGTATATTTAACTGATGAAAAGGGAATTCATGGACAAGTTTGGATTTACATCGTCTTTAGAATACACCTGCCTGTGATTGATTCCCAAAATTAGTAGAAAACAACACCAGAGCTGGAGCCAAAAGCTATCAAATCAGATTTCAGCAATTTCTTTTAACTATACTGTTAAAAAGTATTTTCATAACTCAGCAATGAATTTACATTTGTACTTATTAAAAGATTAATACAGAAAGGAAATCTCAGGAAACACCTGGGCATGTTTTTTAACATGTTAAAGACTTGCACACCCTAGAAACTTCAATGGACTACCCTGGGCTTGTGTCTTGTTCCCCACTGCGGTTCACCAGCAAATCCTGCCGGTCAAAATAGCAGCCGGGACTTATCTATCATAGTGGCAGCTGGAACCACAAGGGCAGCTTCTGAACATTGCCCAAACATTGTCACTTTCTGAAACTGACTGATCAGGACTTTCACCGGATCTGTGCTGATTAATGGAAACAACCTCAACTTTCTGTCATCACCAAACTCTTCTGGATCATCTTCTTCAGAGCGTCATTGAGGATATTCAGGGCTCGTTTTTTAGCCTCGTTGGACGATTTATATATTTCCTCACGTAACAAAGAGGCTTTCCTATCATATAAATACCCTAATACAGAACTTATTTTGGATTTCTCACAAACAGTGTCCCTGCATGTCTCCCCACAGCGGGAATAGGAGCCATTGGTGTAAGATCTTCTATCATTTATAAGGGATGTAAATAGTGTTTCGATACAGTGACCTGAAACAGGGCACGCTTTACGCTGTCAAAATCTTTTCAGTTTATCTTTGTTCTCCTGAATGGTGTGTCCATATCCCAGAAGGTGGGTGACCTCATGGGCAGGCCCGGCTTTGGGGGGCGCAAAAATTCAACTTTGCCTGTGTTGTCAAAAATCCTAGCACTGGCCCTGCTCATGGATGAAGGACTTGGGCAGAATTTAATCATTAGGAATTCTGGTTGCTCCCAAAACCCTTTACAGGGGTAGATGGTTCTAGTCTCGGAGGTTGGACACACATAAGCAATTGTGTCTATTTCTTTTTTTGGATCCTTGTTCCTCTTGGATGTCACTTTTTGAGTTGGCTCATCAGATTTTTTACCAAGTCTGTGCTGATTAATGGGCAGTCACTGAACGTCTCGCGGTCACTGAACTCAGCCGGATTCTCCACCAAGAGCGCATCCTTCTTCTTCAGAGCGTCATTGAGGATATTCAGGGTTCGTTGTTTACATTCATTGGCCAGTTTACTTTCCCCCCTCCCCACTCAGTGGAAAGAAATCATATAATAAGCTACCCAACAATCTGATTAGCATTGTTCCAAGATATCTTCTTCCAGCTCACGTCAGTCCTATCTCCAGTGCAGCTTATTTATATGTCATATAGAAATTTTCATGAAAATTCCCGTCATAAATTGCATCATGCTTGATCATATGCTCAATAAAGATAAGCGCTGCCTTTCACTTTCACAGATATTTCTGAAAAAATAAGTTTATGCTTCTCACTACCTCATCCTCAAATAAAGGACAGGTTTAAAAATACAACTCTTTTTTTTTAAACTTTTATTTTTCACGTAAGCTGCCAGTGTCCATTTCCCTCTGAAAATGTTACTTCTCTGGCTGCCAGTGGCTCAGCTGCCACTGGTTTAACCGCCTCCCGTCCGCCGAATGTAATAAAACGACCGGACACGAGGCTTGTAGACATCTTTAAACGTCCTTTGTGCCCACTCATGCGCGCCGCCTGACGCGCATGAGGAGGAAACTGTAAAAATTGAAAGAAGCCAGCGACAGCTGTTTACATACAAACGGTCTGGCGTCTGTAGAGACGCCCAATCGTTTGTATGTAACGACCGATATGGGGTGTTTATTAGTTGTTTTTTTATCCTTTTCCTTCTCTTATGAGAATACTCTTCTTATCTTGCCATTACTAAATCACTCAGAAATTTCCATGTATGCAAAAACAATGCACATATCATAAAATCTTTGGGTAAGTTATTGCGCAAACTAGATTAAAAACTTACATGACCACAGATGCAAGTCGGCACTGTGCAATCTATGCATAGAATTTCCTCCTCCTCGATTTTAAAACATTAAAATCTTGCGGGCAGATGCATCCCAATCCTTGACATAGTGAGGTGGCGTGCGCGCTCATGCTGTTTTGTTTTTTTGTACAGTGCCGACCTGCATCTGCGGTCATGTAAGTTTTTAAGCTTGTGCATTGTTTTATCTGGTAAGCTTCATTAACATGGACCCCTCACACCCCCTCCTATAATTTCAAAGAGATAGAAGCTAGAAGAAATGTTAACCCTTAAAACCCTAACCCAAGTAAAAGCTATTTAGACTGCAAGAATCTTTTTTTTTTTTTTTTTTTATTTTTTGCTATGTGAATGGGAACATGTAACAAATATAAAATAGAAGTTTTACCAATTAGGCTGCAAAAGTGGAAATACACTTCATATCTAACACTTGTAACAGGAAACAGGATCCTTTTTATTATGATTTTTGTCTATAGATTGCATAGAAAATAAAAACATTTTTGTAAGACAAGATTAATAAATTAAAAACTTGTTCTCCTGAAACAAAAAGATATTTGTATTACCTGCTTATCTTAGGTAAGGACAATGTAATCACAGAATCAATAGGCCCATAGTAGAAATATAAAAATTGCTCAGGTCCATAGGGGGTGTACAGGAGGATGTAAGCTGTGAGAGGTGAACTGATTAAACTACAGGAAGATAGAAGTGCAGAAGATACGTAATAATACTAATTAACTCAAAACACACATACCTTAATGTATCTGCCATGAGTGATTTCTCACACAGAGTGTCCCTGGATGTCTCCCCACACCAGGAATAGGAGCCATTGTTGTAAGATCCTCTATGATTCATATAAATTGAAAATGCTCTTTCGATACTTTGTACTGAAACAGGGCGCAGTTTATACTGTTGAGATGTCTTCACTTTTTCTTCATTCTCCTCAATGGTGTGTCCATAACCCAGAAGGTGGGAGACCTCATGGATGATGGTCTCTGGGCGGGAATTAAATGTTTGGAATTCCGGTTGCTCCCAAAATCCTTTACACAGATAGATGGTTCCAGTCTCGAAGGCTGGACACACATAAGCAAGTGTTGTTTTTTCTTTTTCTGGATCTTTGTTCCTCTTGAATGTTACTTTCTGAAGCTGACTGATCAGGTCTTTCACAAGATCTGTGCTGATGAATGGAAACAACCCTAACTCTTTTTCGTCACCGCATACTTCTGGATCACCTACCAGCAGGCTGTCCTTCTTCTCCAGAGCGCCATTGAGGATATTCAGGGTTCGCTGTTTGCATTCATTGGCCTGTTTTCTTTCCTCTTCACTCAGTGCAAATGAACGAAATCCAAGCAAATCCGCCAGTCTTCGTAGCATTGTTCCAAGTTGCCTCCTTCCAGCTCACATCAGTCCGATGTTTCTAATGCAGCTTGTTTTTGTGTCATGTGAAAATTTTCATGGAGATTCCCATCATAAAAGTTATCATGTTTAATTATTTGTTCAATAAAGTTAAGCGCGGCCTTTCTCTTTCACAATGCTTTCTTGGAAAAGATGTTTATGACTCGCACAACCTCAACTTTCATTTTCTGTTCAAGGAAACACGCAAGCTGTCGTTGTTCACCGCGCTCTGAAAATACTAGCCTCCCTGGCTGCCACTGGCTTGTATCAAAGTGAAACAAAGGTGTTACTGTTTTATCAATATCTGTGAAGGAGTTCTCAGAGTTTCAGTCAATGTTTTAAGTCCAGCAATGGTGGATTTTTCAAATTCCCCTCTATAGGAAACGGAACCTGGCCAAATGAGGAGCTCTTGGACAGGTCTTCAAAATGGAGATGGGATTTGTTCTGATCTCCCAGAGGTGTGAGATAGCATTGCCACCTTTTCTTCAAGTGAAACCCGAACGCTCTGATATTTTTTGGGGAGAACGAGTCATGGCTTATTCATATGTAAATATCACAGTTGAGACTATTTCCAGTGGGGGGGCCAGTAGCCCCTATCTTAATTTTGGTTGCCCCCGTCTGCCTGACATCTTGTGTCCGGGTTTCAGCTGCCATGAAACCCGGACACAGCATTCAAAACCCGGATGGTCCGGGGGAATCCTGGACAGGTGGCAACCCTAGTATGAGAGCTGGGCTGTCTTATCTGTGACAGACACAACGTCTTCACAAGCCAAACCCAAAAGTGTTTTTTTTTTTGGCAAACAACAATGGAGCATCACCTGATCACACAGCCAGATCACTGGAGGGGCCTCTGTCAAGGTTCTGCAGAGTTTTATGTTAGTTCTGTACTTATACCTTGCCTGTCCCCTCC
Organism: Nanorana parkeri; assembly: GCF_000935625.1. Classification (NCBI taxonomy): domain Eukaryota; kingdom Metazoa; phylum Chordata; class Amphibia; order Anura; family Dicroglossidae; genus Nanorana; species Nanorana parkeri. The sequence continues at coordinate 33,879 of NW_017308950.1, read as the reverse complement.
TGCTAGAGAGAAGCACTCTGCTGTACTGTACTGTGCTGTTTTCAGGGGCCCGTTCGCCTATGAAAGTGACAATCCACGTGTAAACGTACTGCATGTGACACAATTGCATGTGATTTGGATCACTGTTGGTGGATGCATCCTGCGTCCACATATATAAGCAGCGATCCACATGTTGTGTTTTTTTGTTTGTTTGTTTTTTTTAGCTCTGTGGTGCATGCTTCTCAAACAAACACCCCTGTGAACAAAAAAAGTAAAAGGGTTTAAAAAACATCTTTTTTGTTTTAAAGCAGAACTCCAGGTTTTTTAAAAAAATTACCCTTGCAGTGGAGCTACTCCAGCTCTGCAAGGGTTAAGTGCTCATACTGTCTAAGGTGCGAAAATAAAGAAGAAACACTCACCCTGACCCTCGATCCCTTTTGGCTGCTAGACCGGTCCCCGTCGCCTCTTCTCCCCCTCCGCTCCGGCGGTCTAAGGACTGCTGACATCATTTCGTCTAATAGACAATATCTAGAGGTCTATTAGACGTGATTCACTGAAGGATATACCACAGCCACAGAGGAGTTGGAGAGAGGTGAGTGGTCACTGCTGCCGAGGATCAGGTGAGTATTTCTTCTTCATTTCCACCTCTAGAGAAAAATGAGCAGTTAACCCTTGCAGCACGGGGGTAGCCCCACTCCTGCTGCAGGAATTCGTAGGTTACTGCTGCAGGAGTACCAAAACGCGTCAGGTGAATTTACCCGTAGGTGTCTATTTCTAAACAATTTGCAGAACTGTTTGCCCTGCGAATCTCTGTGAATTCCAGGGCCTCTGATGATAACTTTAAGGATGAAGTTCTCCACAGTGCCTGCAGCTGCAGAGGGAAATGAGGGCTTGTTTCTGGTGCTTTGTGATCTTAAAGATCTTCAAACTTCAGAATCAAATTCCTGGTTTTCATTACAATACAGAGGCCTCTAGTTGGGTTCTGTTTTGCACTGTGAGATTTGGAGGGTGGGAATAGGGGTATATGCATGGATTCCAGCATTCTGAAACATCTGTATCTCCATAAACGTTCGGGGTGCTCCTGGGGAAAATAGCATGCGGGCATTTCAAGAAGAGGGAGGCAGACAGGCAACTAGTAGTTACAGATCCTCAGCACGGACTGTCCACAAGCAGCCCAAAAATAGTCACAAGTTCCTGATTTTGAGGAAGATTTAGGCTGCCACAGGGATCATGAGACCTAAAATAATTTTCTTAGTAGAATCCAAATGAGTTCTATTTCAGAACCCAATCATTTATTGCACAACCACTTTTTGGTTGCACCTATGGGCTCTAAAGGCTTGTGACCAAAGTGTAGACAGCTATCTGGCTAAAGCAAAGGCAATCAGGGAGGTTGTCTACACTTGCACCTAGAGAAGAGGCATCATGACCATTTACTGTACACTACAGGGGCAATAGTCACTACTTTTATGTACATATACAGTAGGGAGCTCAGGAGCAGCATTCCTTCTCCTGTACATATAGAGTGTGGAAATTTCAGATCAGTGATCATTTTTGTGTATTTTCAAAGATGGGAACTTGAGGAGCAATGTCCATGTGTCTGTAGATATGTTAGGTGGTTAACATAAATCACAACCCAATCACTCACATGCCACCTAAACTTTTACATGTCAATGGTATTTCAAATGTTGTTTTTAATCTTTTTAAATCTGCAGCTAAAATAGTACCTGGTGATCCTGCCATGAAGGTACTTGTTTCGGAACTTCCTGTTATTTTTATATTTATGTTTTATGTTATTTTTTTAACCAATTACATAACAACGCTTTATAAAAGTTCCTCATTTCTTACACCCCAACACCCCAAAACAAGCAGAAGCCAACACAGCATATCAGATAAATGTACATTCATAATTTATTTGGTTGTTTATAAATTAACATAACACATGAAGCTGTTGCTCTCTGTCAATGAAGATTTTCCTCCATCCATTGTAAATAGTCACAGTATGAGCCGAGAGCGTCGTCATGAAACATCCGCCACTCGCAGGAAGATCTTCATCAGGGTTCTATCAGGAAACTTCAAGTGAGAATGTGTTTTGGAAATTGATTAGTCCGGAAAAATAGCAAATCATAAACAGTGACTTTACTTCTTTTAGCAACTATAAATATATATATGTATGTATCAATCAGTGACCTGTCTGTATCAAGCTCTTTGAACACTGTCTGTCCTAACAAAGCATTGTATGTTAATGAGAGGAAGCTCAGAGTGTCCCTCGGTTTGTCCCTCTACATTCACCTCCAAACTGCTCAGAGTAGCCTGGAATCTGCAAAAAGGGTGGTTGTGTAAAAGGCGTTATAGGTGTCTGCGCTGGAATGATGGAGTTCCTCCATCAGCCTCAGTATGTCAACTCGGGTTAACCATTCTGCAATGGTGGGCATCTGTGGGGAACACCAATATTTAGGTATGAGCGCCTTGGCAGCGTTCAGCAGGTATGGAACAAACTATTTCCGGTATGATTTCGTAGATATTGGGGTAAGGTGGAAGAGGCATTGCCAAGGGTCCAGGGTTGTGGGTATACCGGTGATATCCTTGATAAGGTTAGTAATCTCTATCCAGTACCCACGAACCCGTTGGCAATCCCACCATATGTGAACGAAACTGCCCATCAAGCCACATGAGCGCCAACAAAGTGGAGGGGTTGATGGGCATATTGCATGTGTTGTGAGAGGAACCATGTACCATCTGGCTAAAAGTTTATAATTAACTTCTTGCATATTACCTGCTTATCTTAAGTAAGGACAAAGTAATCACTAAATCAATAGGCCCATAGTAGAAATATAATAATTGCTCAGATCCACAGGGGGTGTACAGGAGGATATAAGCTGTGAGAGGTGAACTGATTAAACTACAGGAAGATAGAAGTGCAGAAGATTGATAATGAAACTAATTTACTCAAGACACACATACCTTAATGTTTCTGCCATGGATGATTTCTCACACAGAGTGTCCCTGGATGTCTCCCCACAGCAGGAATAGGAACCATTGGTGTAGGACTCGCTATGATTCATATCAATTGAAAATGCTCTTTCAATACAGTGAACTGAAACAGGACACAGTTTATACTGCTGAGATGTTTTTACTCTTTCTTCATTCTCCTTAATGGTGTGTCCATAACCCAGAAGGTGGGAGACCTCATGGATGAGGGTCCCTGGGCGGGAATACATTTCTAGGAATTCAGGTCGCTCCCAAAACCTTTTAGACAGGTAGATGATTCCAGTGTCGGAGGTTGGATACACATAAGCAATGAAACGTTTTTCTTTTTCTGGATCTTCATTCCTCTTGAATGTCACTTTCTGAAACTGACTGATCAGGTCTTTCACCAGATCTGTGCTGATTAATGGGAAGTCACTGAGCTCCTCCTGGTCACTGAACTCAGCCGGATTATCCACCAAGAGCGCATCCTTCTTCATCAGAGCGTCATTGAGGATATTCAGGGCTCGTTCTTTAGCCCCGATGGCCGATTTATATTCTTCTTCACTTAACAAAGAGACTTTCCTATCATGTAAATGCTTTAATTTAGAACTCATTTTAGATTTTTCACAAACGGTGTCCCTGGATGTCTCCCCACAGCAGGAATAGGAGCCATTGGTGTAAGGCCCGCTATGATTCATAAGGGATGAAAATGCTGTTTCGATACAGTGAGCTGAAACAGGGCACAGTTTATGCTGTTGAGATTTTTTCACTTTTTTTTCGTTCCCCTTAATGGTGTGTCCATAACCCAGAAGGAGGGAGACCTCATGGATGAGGGTCTTTGGGCAGGATTTCATCTCTAGGTATTCAGGTAGCTCCCAAAACCCTTGACACAGGTAGATGGTTCCAGTCTCGGATATTGGATACACATAAGCAATTGTGTCTTTTTACTTTTCTGGATCATTGTTCCTCTTAAATGTCACTTTCTGAAGAAGACTGATCAGGTCTTTCACCAGATCTGTGCTGATTAATGGAAACAACATCAACTGTTTTTCATCACCACACACTTCTGGATCACCTACCAGCAGGCTGTCCTTCTTCTTCAGAGCGTCATTGAGGATAGTCAGGGTTCGCTGTTTGCATTCATTGGCCTGTTTACTTTCCTCTTCATTCAGTGTAAAGACATCATATACTAAGGTAGCCCTCATTCTTCGTAGCAATGTTCCAAGTTGTCCTTCTTCCAGCTCATATTAGCCCCATGTCTCCAGAGCAGCTTGTATATATGGCATGTAAAAATTTTCATGGGGATTCCCATGAAAATTTGCTCCGACCTTTCACTTTCACAATGCTTTCTGAGAAAAGATGTTTATGGCTCAACCACAATTCCTGTAAAATGGCAGATTTAAAAAAACCAACTGTTTTGTTTTAACTTTTCATTCTCTGTTCAAGGAAACACGTAGGCTGCCATTGTTCTGATAACTGTTCTGATGATGCCAATGTTCTCACTCTGAAAATGCTAGCTCTCTGGCTGCCACTGGCTTCAATACTTTTAAAGTGTATGTCAAGCCAATTCTCTTTTCTAGTTTTGGATGAGTGGTAAAGCATTGGAACTCCTGGTGTCTTTTTTTTTTTTTTCTATTTAGCTTTACACTCACTTGGATAGAGCGGCAAAGGATTAGAACTCCGGTCTTTTTTCTGCTATTTAGGGTTTCCCGTAGGCTGGGTCCACACCTAGGCGTATGGAATATGCACGTATGCCGCAAGTTTTTACAGCGATTTGCGGTAAAAGAAACACGCAACAAACGCGCGTTTCCGAGGGCTATCCGGCTGTATCCTAATGGATATGCGCGGCAAATACGCCCCAAAGAAGCTCCTGTACTTCTTTTGGCGTAGGGCGTTTTGCAGCGCGTTCCTACGTGCTGTAAAACGCCCAGGTGGGAACCATGCCCATAGGCAATCATTGGTTTTCACACGTTGAGCGTTTTACAGCGCATAGGAACTGTTAAACGTCCAGGTGTGAACCAGGCCCGACAGAGATTTTCCCTCAGTTGCTGACAATGGTATAACCAGAGAGGAACGAAGGGTAAACAGAACAATATTATTGCTATATCGTATTTACTCCCTATCGTTCATGTGCAGATCAAAGGGGTAACCTGTAATCTGCATACTGTATGATGTCAGGTAAAGCAATCTCCCAAGTATAAACGGTTCTTATTTAAGTCCTTATTAACCATCAGTTATCACAGAAATTCCCATCATCATGTAGTCCTGAGAAAAGTTACTTAAAGGAGAACTATGAGCGGAGTGATGTACACTCATCCCCATAGTTAGAGCCGACGTGTAATTATGAAACTGTCACATGTCGACTATAAATCGGGAAGTGAGTGATCACATACCGTCGCTTGCTCACTTTCTGATCATCTCCCTGCAGAGAGCCGTGACTGTCAGTCATCACCCCCCGCAGGAATTCCCCTCTCCGATCCTCCAGCACTGACTGGAGGAATAGACAGGGAGGGGGCGGGCACCGCTGGCTCTGCTTCTAGATAGGCAGAGCCCGCTGTCAGTCAGCCAGCTGGGTTGATCTCTGCAGTATTGTCAGAATCCATCCCAGCTGCAGCGCTCTCAGTAAATGGCGATCAATAGCCTGCTATATACTGAGCTTTGGGTCACTGGAGGACATTAGAATATGTCCTCCCATGACCCTAAAGAGAACTATGGGATAAAAAGGTTACCCTCATAGTTCTCTTTTAAGTCATACACAATATTTTTATATAAAATATATCAAAACATTTTTAGTGTTACATCATAATAACATCACCCTAAAACCATATTATATTTTTTCATTGTTATTGATAAATAGATACAAGATACAGTATGTTAGGTGTTTAACATAAATCAACACCACTAACATGCCACCTAAACTTTTACATGTCAATGGAATTTCAAATGTTGTTTTTAATCTTTTTTAATCTGCAGCTAAAATAATACCTGGTGATCCTGCCATGAAGGTCCTTGTTCAGGGATTTTCTGTTATAAAGTGTCAACTGTCTCCAAGTTATACTCAACAGTTCATATTTCCTTTCACGTGCCTTTTTATACAGATCTAAATGAGTAAATCTGGAGGCAAGACAGGTACACTTTATATATTTTCACTGGATATAAGATTTCATACACGTGTATTAATAGCTTTATGTTTTATGTTATTTGTTTAACCAATTAAATAGCAACGCTTTAGAAAAGTTCCTAATTTCTTACACCCCAACACCCCAAAATAAGCAGAAGCCAACACAACATGTCAGATAAATGTACATTCATAATTTATTTGGTTGTTTATAAATTAAAATAACATATGGAGCTGTTGCTCTCTGTCAATGAAGCTTTTCCTCTGTCCATCGTAAATAGTCACAGTATGAGCCGAGAGCGTCGTCATGAAACATCCGCCACTCGCAGGAAGATCTTCATCAGGGTTCTATCAGGAAACTTCAAGTGAGAATGTGTTTTGGAAATTGATTATGCCTGAAAAATAGCAAAAATACAGCAAATCCAGTTGCCTTGACTTATTTTTTACAGATATACCATGACCTGGATGGATGAGAACCTTCACAGACATCTACATAAAAGGTTATGAAGGGAGATAAGGGGAGGGACTACAATCTCAATACAAATGAGTAAACTTAACATGAGATTGTAGTCCATCACGGGAGTGAGCTTGGAGCGGTGACTACTAGGCACATAAAACTGTTGCATTCATTCTCATAATTAGGGATGCACCGATACCGATACTAGGAGCATCATGACCCACCAGCGCAGCTTCCTGATTGGCTAGGAAGCCGGCTTCTCTTGTGGCTACCTTACAACACACAGGGACCATGGGGAACAAAAGTAGCCCCCCTCCAGAAGGAAGGACAGTGTCAACACCAATTCAGAGATGATTTGAGGATCTACAGCCGAGTGATACACAAATAAGATACATTGTTGTTAATAGCTAGTGTACTTGAATGTATTTGTAGCACCCCCCTGACCCCGAAAGGCCTGAGGTGGACACCAAAGGCAGAAAGGGATGACATTTTACTCCCAGGGATGGATCCTTAGGTGGGTTGTGGAATGTGAACAGTAGATTGGGCACAAGTCCCATTAAGTACTTTTTCAATGCGTTATTGTAGAACATCCAAAACTGGGAGAGAGGGTATAGGGCCACAGACATCCATTGACAAAAATAGATTCCAGACTCACCAATACCTTCCAGCTTCTACAGTGTGGGAATACTTTAGTTGAGCAGAAGATGACAATGTGTAATAGAACCACCGCTGGATAGAAGATGTACTTGTGATCTGCTCTGGGAGAGACAGGGCTGAGGAACAGACTTGTTCCTCGGGTCCATGCCATTCTTGGCCTTTCTGGAACCTCCAGTATATAAGGGCTCTTCTGGCGCTACATCCCAGATAGTTCCAGACCCCACCTGGGTCCACATCTGGCCTCTTGCACGCTTGAGGCCTAGTCAGCTTCTCCAACCTTGTACATTCCACCCCCAGGCTAAGTCCAGGGGTGGACTGCCCTGAGCACATGGCAATTACCTGAGTATTTATGCACTTCCCCAGCATGCACCACTGGCCATGAAATTCCTAGTGATTGGCTGAAGAGACATAAACACCCCCAGTGTTCTCCCATTGACTGTCCCACTCTGTGGCAGGGTCACAGCCCACTGCAGGTAGGTGCATACAATAACAGAACACCTAGGAATGACCAAATGATCGCAAACTACAAATCAGCCAGAATGATTACAGTTCCAGCAACACTAAGTTTAAAGAGTCACTCCACTTAAGGCGCAATATTAAGATTTAACTTCCGAGTTTAGTGTCACTTAATGTTGAAATTCATACAAAACAAAGTTACTTCTTTTCTGATGTGAAATATTTGTCCCCATCCTAAGTTTTCATGAAATAATTATTTTTAAACAACTCTGAATTTACAAGTAAACTCACCGTGTATCTTCAGGAAGATGTGATGGCTCTTCTCTATACATCAATATTTTGTCCTACGGCTCAATATATCTCTCACACGGCTCAATGTATCTCTCATATCCTTTATGAGTCTGATAAAAAACAGATATATAATATGTCCTGAATGGATAAAATGAAATAAATCCAAACCTTGTCATAATAAAATGACAGCTGTCTTTACGTGCAAGCACAATTTCCCTGCCTGCCATCCTCATCGTTCATAGCAAAGGACCTGGCCCAGAACTATGATCAACCTTACTGGGCACATAACGGTCTCAGGTCAGGAACAACCATTGCTGCCCTGCTTCAGATTCCCTGGTTGCCTCTGGCTTCAAAACTTTCTCAATCGCTGACCCAGAACAAGCCAGTAAAGCCAGAACTCTAGATATGCATAACTATCCAAGGTCTGACTCAGAAATTGAGCAATATCATTAGTATGGCAGCCATTCTAAAAATGGGAGGTCAACAGTGGTAGCCTTCATATGTGTTTTGTTAATACTAAACATGAAATAGGACCAGCCCTCTGCAACCACCCCCCCTCCCCCCTCCCCGAGATAACATGCTCCTAAGTGGTAGTCCCTTGCAAAGTCAAATCGTAATCCTGAGAAATAAAACCTTGTGCATTTGAATTTCTCCTCATGGATGTACAGGGAAGCAGTGAGATTTCTGTGACCTTGGAGGACCACAAGGCCATTCAGGGGGTAGCAGACTGCTTCTAGAGGGCTGGAATACACAGCTTAGGCAAATTAAGTAAAAGCAGTTTCTTGTATCTTTTTTCTAGAGAGATTTGAAAGATGGAAAAGGCAGGCTGCTGTGTTGTCCCGAAGATCAACCCCCATACGTTTCTTAATAAGGTCCCACACCTATGTCCACAACTGGCGGATCTTCAAGCACGACCATGAAATATGGACCATGTCACATACTCCCCCTCCACATCTCCAACACCTCAGGAAAGCCTGAGGGAACATTGTATACAAGACTGAAGATACCCTGTACCAATGGGAGATAAGTTTATAGTTGTTTTCCTGTATTCTACTGGAGATGGAAGCAATATGAGAGAAATAAAGGGCATCACTCTTTTGTTCAGGAGAGGGAAATGTTCAAGTTCCGCTCCCATTTCATATAGAAAGAGGGGACAAGCCCCTCATCAGGCTGAATTAGGGACTTGTATATCAGAGATAAAGAATCCCGCACTGGATTCCTCTGAGCATAAAGTTGCTCAAACCAAGTGAAAGGAGTCGGAGGCCAATCCCTGGGCACCCGTATTGATAGAAAAGGCAGGCTGCTGCGTTGTCCCGAAAATCAACCCCCATAAGTTTAATAATAAGGACCCACACCTCTGTCCAGAACTGGCGGATCTTCGAGCACGACCAGGAGATATAGACCAGGTCACGTACTCCCCTCCACATCTCCAACACCTCTGGGAAGCCTGAGTGAACATTTTATACAAGACTAAAGGCATCCTGTACCAATGGGAGATAAGTTTATAGTTGTTTTCCTGTATTCTACTGGAAATGGAAGCATAATGAGAGAAATAAAGGGCATCACTCTTTTGTTCAGGCGAGAGGGAAATGTTCAAGTTCCGCTCCCATTTCAGGGGACAAACCCTTCCTCAGGCTGAATCAGGGACTTGTATATCAGAGATAAAGAATGCAGCACCGGATTCCTCTGAGCACAAAGTTGGTCAAACCAAATTAAAGGAGTCGGAGACCAATCCATGGGCACCCATGTTGATAGAAAATTTACCCAGATGGCCAGTCACTGGAGACATGAGGGATAACTCTTGCCCCGAAAAGCACTGAAAACTTAAAAAGATTCTCAAAGAAGGACCCATTAAAGGATAGGAGCGCAAGCATCTGTAGTGTAAAGGTTTCAACCAGGGAACCCCTCGTAATGGTGCCCAAGAAGAGGCCTTTTGTGTTCTAAAAGCAATCCATTTTTTGAGATCGTAGTTTCTGCACCATTCCAAGATCTCGGCTAAGTGGGTTGCCTTGTTGTATAGGATAGGATCTGGAAAACCCAACCCTCTGTGAGCCTTGGGGATAGTGAGCCATTTGTGCAATATTCGAGAAGGAGAGTGCGCACAAACAAGCGTAATAAATTCCTAGAGTAAAGATCGGAGGAATGAGCTCGGGACACTGATAGGAAGTGTCTAAAAGAGGTATAGCATCCTGGAGAGAACATTCATTTTGAGAATGGCATTTCTGCTGAACCAAGAATGGGAGACATTACGCCATTTGGAAAGATCAGATCTAATTCTGGTCAATAATGGTTCAAAGATCACCACAAAGATCCCATAGACAGTTCGGGTAATGTGATTACCCAAATATGAGATGTGGTCTCTCGCCCTTTTAAATGGGAAAGCGGACATTAAGATTCTATGAGGAGGAAGAGAGACATTGAAGGCTTCAGATTTGTGAAAATTGAATTTAAAATTAGACAGCTCTCCAAAGATAGCGAGTTCTTTGAGTACGTTTAGCAAAGTCGTCTTGGGGGCAGAAAACAAAAACAGAAGGCCGTCAACAAACGCTGCAATTTAATGATGATCGCTCCCTATATGAAGTTCTTGAATGTTAGGACTGTTGCTTTTTTTCCGAAGAAACAGTTCTAGAGACAAGATGAAAATCAAAAAGAGGGCAACCTTGTCTCGTCCCATTAGACAAAGGGAAATAGGAGGACAAGGCTTCATTGACCCGTACTGCTGCCATTGGAGTTGAATAGATAGCATTCAGCCATACGTACATATTGGTACCAAAGCCCAACCAGCAAAATGTAGCTTTCAGGAATGACCAGTCAACCCAATCAAATGCTTTCTCAGTGTTTGTGGAAAGAAGGACTAAGGAAGTCCTCATCAAGTGTGCCAAGTGAATGATGTTAAGGATATAACCATTTTTAATGGTATATTTAACAGATGAAAAGGGAATACATTGAAAAAGTTTATTGTTTGGATTTACATCGTCTTTCTGTCTGTGATTTATTCACAAAATTAGTAGAAAACAACACTAGAGCTGGAGCCCAAAGCTATCAAATCAGTTTTTCCATAACTCAGCACTAAGTTTACCTTTGGACTCATTAACAGAAAATCTCAGAAAACTCCTGGACATGCTTTTAACATGTTAGGGACTTTTGGCATATGGGGCAATCCCTTAAGAAACTTCAAGGGAGTTCACTGGGCTTTTGCTCTGTTCCCCACTGCTGTGGACTGGCAAATCCAGCCTTAAAAACGGCGTCCAGGACTTGCTTTATCATAGTGGCAGCTGCAACCACAAGTGCAGCTTCTGAGCAGGGCCTAAACACTAAGACACTTCACTGGGATACTTCATGTAGAAATATTATTGTTATGTTGTGTTTAGCAAAACCTGTAATCTGCATATGATGTCAGCTAAAGCAATTTTACATATATAACATAAAATAGTTATTTAAGCCATTAAGCCATTGTAAATAAACAGTGGGACAGCAAGTTAGTTCCTTTCTGCCGGTTGCCATACATATACAGCGGGTTTTTTTTCTGCTACCGCGCACGTGAGCAGAATACACTAAACGTTTCTAAAAGCCGGTGCCAGTTGTTCCAAACAAGTGTTTGGTTGGCTCTACAGCTGCCCAATCACTTGTATGGTGCCAAAGAATTGCGGGGCCCCACTTAGTTGCCATCT
>NW_017308950.1:0-21421 GCF_000935625.1 Nanorana parkeri | reverse complement strand
CTTCACCGCTGCTGATGGTTAACCTGGGCTCCGCTGTACCTCGTGTGACCCAGGACCAGCACAGTGGCTGCCTATACTGAGAATTAGGGATGCAGCGATACTGGTTTTTCGGTATTGAGTACGAGTACCGAAATTTTGTTTTTGGTACTCGCCGACACCAAATACTGATACTGGAAGTCCCATTAAGGAAGCCTTGACGGTGTGTAATAACTTGCCGCCCGGCTTTCTGATACCGGAAGTTCCGGTATCGAGATAAGTAATGGAAAAGAAAGCTCTGTGTTTCCCCAAAGAATGATATACAGTAGATATCATTTCAGAATAGCGTTCCATGACATAATAAATGTCAGTCAAAGTACCGCAGCGCTGAATACTGAAAAATGGCCTGGACAGGAAGGGGGTTTAACACCCCGGGCTTCAAGTGGTTAATTAACCCTTTTCAACCTTAGTTTTTCCCTCCTCTCCTTCTTCCTTGTAGCTGTTATTTTTCTGCTTATTTTTATTTAATCTACATTTTTCTAAACCAATATTTAATTTTATTATTGTTTTAAATTTTGTTTTAGTGTACCATTAAAAAAGTGCAAAATGAAAACAAAATGTCTTATTTCTAAATACATTTCTATGTTTTGTACCATGTTAATGTAATTTTAGTGCCACTATAAATAGGATTTCCTGAAACAAAAAGATATTTGTATTACTTGATTATCCTAAGTAAGGACAAAGTAAACACTGAATGAATAGGCCCATAGTAGACATATAAAAATTGCTCAGGTCCACAGGGGGTGTACAGGAGGATATAAGCTGTGAGAGGTGAACTGATAAAACTACAGGAAGATAGAAGTGCGGAAGATTGGTAATACAACTGTAGTGCTCACCCCCGAAGGAGCTGCTGAATGATTGGGTGTTTCTATCCCCCTACACCAATGTACCGCCCAAATCGTGGATCCACAGCACACCAACACACCTTTGAACAGTTTTATAGCAGATTTAATAATAACACAATACATGAAGCAACTATGGCCATAGTATACCCAACAGTCACACAAAAGGATATCAAGCAGCAGGCTAAGGCACTCTGCAACTCAGTAGCTGCAGCTATCTGCTGTCAGCACTGAGGTATGCAAGGCCAATAGTCTTTAAATGTCCTCCCTTGAAAGGGGTGTATGTCCCTTTAAGGTTTCCCTTTGGCAATGCTCAACCCTTCCTAGACTACTGGCCAGTAGTGGTGTCCTAAGCTAGCCGGCGTTGGGGCCCTTACTGTAGTGCAGGTAAGAACAGCAAACAGGTTGTCAACGTGGCCAAAGGCCTCTCACCAATCCTCAGGTCAGTTGAAGAAGATGAAGACTGATAGCAGATGCCAGACTTCCTCTATTCCTCTTCAGCTCAGGCGCAGTAGGGGAAGTCGTCTGGGTCCTTGATAGGAAGTCTTCACTCATCCAGGATGCTTGCAGTCATCTCGGTTGGCTCCGTCTGGTTTCTCTCTCTCTCTCTCTCAGCTGGGCTGGCTGGATCACCACGGCGGCTGGTTCGGCCGTGCAACTAGGCCTCGACTTCCTGGCGATAACCGCGTCACCGGACCTCACTTCAGGCACTCGATCGGATCCTCTCCGGTTCAGCAACTCGGGTCAGTCTCTCTGTACACAGCTGCACAGAGCCTGTATATCAGCGGTGACCACACAGCTCTGTCTCACACAGGCTTAGCCCACACAGGGCTGCACAGGTCTGTCCTCTTTAGATGGCTGTCCCAGACTGAGCGCGTACAGCAGCCACCACCCCTAAGTCTCCTCCTCTCTCCTGCAAAGCCTCCTGGGAGCTGTAGTTTCAGAGATCATCCTTGTAAATCTTTCAGTCCCTGCTCTTCACACAGTGTCCCTGGATGTCTCCCCACAGCAGGAGTAGGAGCCATTGCTGCAAGATCCTCTATGATTCATATCAATTGAAAATGCTGTTTCGATACATTGAACTGATACAGGACACAGTTTATGCTGTTGAGATGTTTTCACTCTTTCTTTGTTCTCCTCAATGGTGTGTCCATAACGCAGAAGGTGGGAGACCTCATGGATGATGGTCTTTGGGCAGGACTTAAATGCTAGGAATTCAGGTCGCTCCCAAAACATTTTACACAGGTAGATGGTTCCAGTCCCGGAGGTTGGACGCATATAAGCAATGGTATATTTTTCTTTTTCTGGATCTTTGTTCCTCTTGAATGTCACTTTCTGAAGCTGACTGATCAGGTATTTAACCAGATCTGTGCTGATGGAAACAACCTCAACTGTTTTTCGTCACCACACACTTCTGGATCATCTACCAGCAGGCTAAGAGGGGTAAAGTATTAGAACCCATGGTATTTTTTTTTATTTCTATCTAGGTTTACACTAACTTGGATAAACCGGCAAAGGATTAGAACTCTGGTCCTTTATCTGCTATTGAAGGTTCCGTTACAGAGATTTCCCCTCTGACTCTGATTGGGGGACTGCTATAGATCGGGAAGTGAGTGAACACATACCGTCGCTCGCTCACTTCCTGATCATCTCCCTGCAGAGAGCGGTGACTGTCAGCCATGACCTCACGCAGGGATTCTCCCCTCCCCTCTCTGATCCTCCAGCGCTGACTGGAGGAATGGATGGGGGAGGGGGCGGGCATAGCTGGCTCTGCCTCTAGGTAGGCAGGGCCCGCTGTCAATCAGCCAGCTGGGTTGATCCCGACAGTATTGTCGGGATCCGTCCCAGCTGCGGTGCTCTCAGTATATGGCGGGAGGATGTTATTATATGTCCTCCCGTGACCCTAAAGAAAACCATGGGATAAAAAGGTTACCCCCATAGTTTTCTTTTAAGTCATACACAATATTTTTATATAAAAAATATCAAAAATTTTTATTGTTACATCATAATAACATCACTCTAAAACCATATTATATTTTTTTCATTGTTAGGTTATTGATAAATAGATACAAGATGTCTTCAATGATTTGCTGAGACACAGCCCGTACTCAACTCATTTCACAGTTTTCCATTTCTTCAGAATAAAATATATGATATTGTTTTTTTTTTTTTTTTATCATAATGGTACAATAAAAATGTTTTGATACATTTTATACAAAAATATTGTGAAACAAGTAACTTTTCCCAGCACTGCATTTGAAGCCCCATGTCGTTCTACAAGATATATTTTTAAGCCGCATCTTTCACATTCACAACGCTTTCTGAGAAAAGGAGTTTATGCTTCACACAACCTCAATGAAAGGGCAAGTTTAAAACCCACCTTTTTGTTTGTAAAAAATTGAATTACCCCTTGCAGTGGGGCTACCCGGCAAGGGTTAAGTGCTCATATTGTCTAGGGTGCGAAAATAAAGCAGAGATACTCATCCTGATTCTCAATCCTGCCTGCCTGCTAGACCAATCCCCACAGCCTCTTCTCCCACTTCACTCCGGCGGTCCTAGGTCCTCTGATGTCATCACGTCTAATAGGAAATATCTAGAGGTCTATTAGACATTTAGACGGTGAGGGATATACCAGAGAGGAGGGGGAGAGAGGTGAGCGGTCACTGCTGCAGAACCGAGGATCAGGTGGGAATTTCTTCTTTATTTCCACCCCTAGAGAAAAACGAGCAGTTACCCTTGCAGCGCGGGGGTAGCCCCACAGATACCGCAGGAACTCGTACTTTACTGCCGCAGGAGTCCCGAAACGCATATTGTGAATTAACGATTAGGTGTCTATTTATAAACAATTTGCAGAGCCATTCACCCTGTGAATCTGTGTGAATGTCTGTTCTGTGCTAAACAAAGCAAAAACAAACCTTCTTAGTGTATTTTCTTTTCAGGTCAAATGTAATATTTGGAAATACTGCAATATGGCCACTAGATGGAGCTGTGCAGTGCAGTAAAAAGTATTTATTTCCTATACCGCTCAGCTCCATCTAGTGGCCATAATGCGGTATTTCCAAATATTACATTTGACATGAAAAGAAAATACACTAAGAAGGTTTTTTTTGCTTCAATTAGCACAGAACAAACATGAGGGGGAAAAAAGACACCCGAAAACAAGCAGACACCAACACAACATATCAGATAAATGTACATTCATAATTTATTTGGTTATTTATAAATTAAAATAACATATGGAGCTGTTGCTTTCTGTCAATGAAGATTTTCCTCCATCCATTGTAAATAGTCACAGTATGAGCCGAGAACTTCGTCATAAAACATCCGCCACTCGCAGAAAGAGCTTCTTCAGGGTTCTATCAGGAAACTTCAAGTGAGAATGTGTTTTACGAATTGTTTAGTTCTGAAAAATAGCAGATCATAAAAACCGACCTTACTCGGTCTTGGTTTATGTCACTGACCAGGCAGAGCAGCACTGAATAGCCAACAGAGAGAATTAGGAATATTTTCAGTTCAAACACCAAAAACGTTCTCCATATAATCCATATAATTGTGGCAAACAGAAGAAACTGGAATCCTAAAAGACACAGCCGCACTCTGGAGCGAGTGTGGCGCAAAACTAGGTCTCTTCAAGACTACAATCTGCCCTCCTAAAATATAATTCCTCCCTCTGTGCTGCCAAACAGACTTATTTTGTCACTCTCATTAACACACTCTCATCCAGACCTCGTCGACTCTTTTCTACTTTTAACTCTCTACTATGTCCCCCATCGCCACCACCCACTAACTCACTCACTGCCCAGGACATTGCCATTCAGAATAGATACAATTCGGGATCAGATCACCACTGTCCAGTCATCTTCCCCTTTTAATGTACCAGACCCACCATCACACTTGCTACTTTCCTCTTTTGACCCTGTCACCACAGAGGAGGTTACAAAGCTTCTCTCTGACACCCACCTCACCACTTGCCCTCTGGACCCAGTTCCCTCACCACTACTTTGGTCACCCTCTCCTGCTCTCCCTGCTCTATCCTACACTCTCATACTCACATTATAACAATCTCCTCGACACCTTACAGTCTGGCTTTTGCCACCAACATTCCACTGAAACTGCCCTCTTAAAGCTCACTAATGACTTACTAACAGCTAAAAACAATGCCCACTACTCCTTACTCTTGCTATTGGACCTTTCTTCTGCTTTTGACACAGTTGACCACCCACTGCACCTCAAAAAACTTCACTTGCTTGGCCTACAAAACCCTTTAGTGTCACCTACAAGTCTACACAACTCTACCTCTTCCCCTCCTCTTCCCATGTCTGTTGGGGTCCCCCAAGGCTCTGTCCTTGGACACCTTTTCTTCTCTATCTACACCTCCTCCCTTGGCCAGTTGATCACCTCATATGGCTTCTAATACCATCTCTATGCTGATGACACACAAAATAAAGTTACAAAATAAATATTAACAACAACTTTAACAATATTACCATAAGCCTGACTGAATTTCCACTCGCCTGCACTGCATTTCCACTCGCCAAATGCGAGCAGGCGAGTGGAAATTTTGGGCCCTGGTGTACAGTATGCCAGGGCAACAAAAAACACATATGCAGTGCATCCCTGCAATACATGCATATTTTCCCATGTATGTCCCTTGAAAAACACTCCATTTCTACAGGGAATCCAGTGAGCTAACATCCTGTAGTAAACTGAGCAGGCTACCGCTGCTGCATTGCATTTCCAAGAAGTGTTGTCAGCGCTGCCTGAGTTCTCCCCTGCTAAACTACAGAACACGTCCCTTTCGCTGACTCTATGACATAAGGAGGGGAGGGTGGTAGGAACATAGGTCTGATAGGAGTTTTAAAGGGGAAACCCACCCCCTAAAAATGGGGGGGGGGACGTGGGGTCCCCCTTAAAATTCCTACTAGACACTTGATCCGAGCACAGGCCTGGCTGGACAGGAAAGGGGGGGACGATTAAGCACCCCTTGTTGCGCCATACCAGGCCACATGCCCTTGGCATTGGGAGGGTGTCCCCATGCCAATGGGGTCAAGGGCCTCTTCCCCACAACCCTGACTCGGTGGTTGTGGGGGTCTGCGGCAGGGGGCTTATTTGCATCAGGGTACCCCTTTAATTAAGGGGGCACCCAGATGCCGCCCCCCCCCCCTTTTGTACCCCTACTCATTCACTAAAGGGTTAAAAGAAATGTAAATAAACACACCACACATTTTGAAAAAGTCCTTTAATTTAAAAAAAAAACACACAAATCCTTTATTGAAAAAGAAAAATTGATCCATAAGGTCTTGCGAGGGTTGTAAAGTGTATGGCCACCTTTACCCCTTTCAGTATGGGTGGAGCCCCACTGCAGGGCTAGTTTTGACATTTCCCCAGAGTTTAGATTTAAAGCCATTTACGGATGAGGGTTGTGCTTAGTGGTGCTTTAACGTTAGGGACACTTTACAATATAGCAACAGGCAAGGAAATTGCAAGGTTTATACTTTGTGGCACAGAGTTTTCAGCGCTGTGAACAAGTCCCGTGTTCAGTTAACAAACCACTAGTATTTTAAATCTAGCCATGAAAGTAGAGCACAGTGAATATATTACATGTGAAAATCATGTGATTTTTAAGAAAACAATTCAAACTTTGTGCTCACTTAAAGTGCATTTCCACTTTCGCAGCCAAATTAGGATAACATCTGCTTTGTATTTGTTACATATTCCCATTCACATTGCATAACAAAAAAAAATATTAAAAAATTGTTTCTTACATTTTTAGGTGCTTTTCACATGCACAAGAATCCCACACAGCTCCACCCTATGTAATGTTAGGGAGGGGGATGTAGGAAGTTATGTTTACTCTAATTAACCCTGTCTGTACTGTGCTGGCAGATCTCATTATCAGTTGTAAACTAGACTTGAACACTGTCTGTTCTAACAAAGGGTTAATGGTTTAGCCAAATTGTATGTTAATGAGAGGAAGCTCAGTCTGTCCCTCAGTTTGTCCCTCTACTTTCACTTTTACTGCTCAGAGTAGCCTGGAATCTGCACAAAGGCCTTCACCAAAGAAATATCTAAAAGGTAAGAAATATATTTGTAAAAATGGTTGTGTGAATGGGAACTTATAACATACACATGGAGGGGTTTTCTAAAATTTGACTGCAAAAGTGGAAATACACTTTAAAGTGCCCGATAGTTCGCCTTTAAAATTAGATGTTTTTTTTTCTTGCAGCTGATTATTAGTTTCAAACGTTCACTTCCTGTATTGCCCAATCTCTGACATGCTCTGCCATGGCTGGAAGTACGATCCATGAACTGTCTGGCACAGCGATTTCCAGTGACTGGGTTGTGATGCTGTCGATTTGAAACAAATCTTCCACAATAGAGAACAGGCTGTGAATAGTAAGAGGTACAGAGAAAACCAAATGTTAAAGGAGAAGGTATTTTTAAAAATTATTTTTAGGCGTGCCGTGTGAATGGGAATACATAACAAACATATAGAGGGGTTTTTATCAAATATGACTGCAAAAGTGGAACTATACTTTAAAGTACATGACAGTTCGCCTTTAAAAAATTTTAGGAGTTTAAGTACAAAAGTTTCATGAACAAAACTTTTTTTTTTCTTGTAGTTGTTTATTAGTTTCAGACATCCACTTCCTGCATTGCCCAATCTATGACATGTTCACTCTTCAACAGGTGGAAGTACAATCCAGGAACTGTCTGGCTCAATGCACTCCAGTGGCTGGGTTGTGATGCTGTCGATTTTGGTGAAGAAACCTTCCATAATGGAGAACAGGCTCTAAATAGTAATTGGAACAAAAAAAAAAAAGGGTAAAACAGGAAATTTAAAGCATACATTTACTGAGAAAGACTGAGAACCTTCAGGGAACTTGTTAGATTTCTGTCTGAAAGGCTCCTAAGATTTAGTTTGATATTCATTAGAGATGACCCAACTATGGAAAATCCACTCTACTGGGTGCAATATTGGTCCAAGAGACATTTATTAATTCACTAACTACAAAGGGTGCAGCAATTGCCCTCCCCAACCAGCTCCAAAGAGGAAGCCACCCTACACCCAGACACCCCAAAAACTCGGCACAGGCTCACCGCCCCTGAATGACCTCCAATCAGAGATGGATTAAGGCAGAATGGGTTCTTAGTAGCGCTGCACCGATACCAGTATTTTGGTATCGAGTACGAGTACCAATATTTTTTTTGGTACTCGCCAATACTGAATACCGAGTACTGAAAGTCCAATTCAGGAAGCAAGGCGGCGTGTAAAGACTCGCCACCCGGCTTCACGATTAGCAGGGAAACCATCCCCATGCTTCTCGTCACTGGGCAATAGCTCTGCAAGTGTACAGCACTTTTGCAAAGCACGTTGATCAGGAGACTTGCAATGCAGACTTGCTTGACAGATGGATTCATCGATTTCGTCCCTCTGTTAAAAACCCCAATAAACACACAGACTGCGTGGCATGGATTTTAACGGCCACAGCAGCCCTTTTATTAAGCAAACCAACTTTAACAATAACCAAAGTAATAAACCAAATAATATACAAATAAATACTCTTAACGACTGTTGGGTCTAAGAAGGGGTCTTTGGCTGCCCAACAGCCTTACACCTGACCCCAACGTCCAATCAGGTAAGAACAGCTAATTCCCATCTTATTTTTTAACCCCTTATCTGACTATTCCTCCCTCCAGTCATGTAGCCCCTCCGTTTATTCTCTCTGGGTCTGTCTGTAATTGTGCAACAAAATTGTGAAGCTTGGCAAGTCTGCAATAGTTTAGCAAGTCATTTTCAAACTTGCAGCTCAATTGCTTGCTATCTGGGATTGTTGGCAGCCTTTTGTAATTTGAACTAGAAGTGATGAATTTCAGTGAAATGAGGGAAACATATAATTTCCAAATGAATATTGGGGTGCCAAGACCTCATTATCATCACGCCGCTCATGTCACATTCCATAGCCGAAGTGTTGACTGTTGCAGGACCGAGGATCTTCTGCTCTCTCCAGCGGGGATCCGAGAAGAAGTGAAGGAACCGGGGGGGGGGGGGGGGGGGGGGGGGAGGCCCCACTGCAAGGGTAAGTTTCTGATTTTCCAAAACTTCTTCTTTGTATGTTACGGGATGATATACAGGTGCACATTCAGGCGAGGTATTTTTTTAAAGCTAAACTGCAAAACTGTGAACTAGGCCAAAACACTCCCTAAACTCTGCACAGATGTGGTCAGCGGCTACAGAATGAATATGGACGAAATTGTGAACTCTGGGTAGATATAAAAGATGCAAATTGTAGCTCTGTATTCATGAATACATTATTGATTATATTTTTTACCTGAATTAGACTTGCTATCAGCCTCTTGCAGCTCCCTCTACAGCAAAGCTCAGACTGAGTGAAGAATAAGCAGCACAAGAAGCCAATCAGTTGTGCTGAAGTGCTTATGTGATAAAAAGGAGCATGCTGGTAAGAGAAGAGAGCAGATTAACAGAGAGAGGAGCTCATCTGTCTGCTGATTCTATTTTCACTGTCCAATCGCAGACTGGGGGAGGTACAGGACCTGTGAGTATTTCTTAACTGCAGCAGATAAAAAAACAGGTCTCCTTCTCTGGCACACAGGGCTGTGCTGCCTGGTAGACTTGTGCGCCGTCAGAAAAATCGTTTCGTTTCTGAATAATCGTTATTTCGTATTTCGTAATTCGTGTCCGAAACTCAATTCGGATTCGTACGAAATACGAATTTTCGTTAGTTTCGTCACATTTTTGTAACTTTACAAAAATTTGTTATGATGAAGTTAAAAAGCAAACATACCTTTGTTAATATTGGAGTCGATGGTAGTTTTTTTAAAATCCGAAATACGAAATTCCGTTAACGGATTTCGGATCCGAATTTCGTATTTCGGATAAAAAAAACAACTACCATCAACTTCAATATATTAGCAAAGGTATGTTTGCTTTTTAACTTCATCATAACGAATGTTCGTAACGGAACGAAAATACGTTAACGGAATTTCGTATTTCCTGCCTGTAATGCAACCCTCAGCAGCAGAAGAGAAAACCTCTGGTCAACCAAACGAAATACGAAATTCCGTTAACGAAATTTGGATCCGAAATTCGTTAACGGAATTTCGTATTTCGGATATAATTCAGAAACTGCAATTCGGATTTCGGATGCTTCCGAATTTACGAATTTCAGGAAATTTTTACGAATTTCGATTCGTAACGAAACGAATCGCACATGTCTACTGTCTGGCAGTGTAAATCTAGATGGACAGTAATACAAGCCACAAATACAGGATACAAGCAGCCCTGCCGACACACATTGCAGAGGCATGTGTCCATGATGTCACCATCAGGTAACCTTCCATGAGAAATGCCATGCAGCCCTTACTGGAGGGAGCGAATGTAGACAGGAAGTGGGTACAAAGGCTGGAAAAATTATTATAATTTTTTTTAAATCTAGCAATTTTTAGTGAGAGATGTGTGGATCTATGGCCAGCCTGAACCTATACACAAATTAACAACTACAGATGGACTCACCCTATCTCTTCAAGCAGTAACATCACTCCTAATCAGCTCAGCCTCTCAGCATTACTTGTTTCATGTAGGTTTCTGAAATAAAATATATCATTAATATAATACACCTAGTGTCCAAAATGTCTATAAAAGCACAGAATATGGGAGCTTCCATTTCTGACTTTTGGACAGCCTCATCCTCTGGGGCTGCTACATAAAAGTTTATGAAGGGAGATAAGGGGAGTGACAGAGGAGCTGGTCCAGCATAGTAAGTAATTAGACACTCCTAGAGAGGAGGGAACTATGATGTGTGAGGAGGGAGGGGGCTGTGCTAGGGACTCTTCGTGATGTAGGCAGATTTTCTATCAAATTTAAAGGCACATTGCAAATGAAAGAAAAATGATTCATGCAAACACAAACACTGCATGTGAGCATTTAAAATATCTGATTTTTCTGTGCTATTGCCTTCAATGTTTTAAGATGGTGACAGGGTCTCTTTAAATCAAAACTAAATCTGATGGGTGGGCTAATGCCGCTCCATCCAAAGCCTCTGCAGTCTCCCTCGCCTCTTCTTCCAGGTCCTGTGACTTCCCTCTTCCACCATTGGATGACCACAGGCGGTGTAATGACATCATCCCTAGCACCCAGTTCTATTCTTGACATGCTGAGAATTTGTCAGGCTATACATTGCAACAGAAGAATTGCAAGAAACATTGTGTAAAGTTTTTTTGCTAAGAAAAGGTTTGCATATATCTCATGACACACAAAAAACAAAACTTGCTCCTTGAAAGTATTCATAGGGGGGCTTTAGTTAGTATGTAAGTGTATGAAGCGCTCCCCCTCCGAGGAGCTGCTGGATAGATTGGTTCCTCCTAGCCTGACTAGGGTTCACAGTTCCACTGCTGCCCTAAAAGCACTTACAGTCCCTCCAGTGGTGACCAATAAAAATGATTTCCACACAGATGTTCTGAGGCTGGTGAAGTTTTATTTGACAACTTTGGGAGAGAGGGTTAGGGCACAGGGCACCGAGGATGTTGCAGACTCCAAACTTTAGGAACAGGGTATTTGCAGCCCTCACAGATAGAGAACCTTTACCAGGGCCGGATTGACACAGGGACGGGTGGAGCTCACCCCTGCAAATAGGCTTGGTCGACCCGAATCTGCCCGCCCAACCCGAATCGCGACCGGCCTAATGGTAATCCGGGCCAGCCGTGACCAGGCAGCTGCAGTCCTCTTTTCAGACATATCAGAGGCACTGACCACCTGGAGCCCTCACTGACCACCTAAGAGCCCACACTGACCACCTGGAGCCCAAACTGACCACCTGTGAGACCCAGCACTGACCTCCTGTAAGCCCGCACTGACCACCTGAGAGCCCACACTGGTCCCTTGAGAGCCCGCACTGGCCACCTAAGATCCTGAACAGCGCCCCCCCTCCCTTAAGAGACCCTGGAGACATCAGGCTGTGAACACGGAGCAACACAGAGTATATAGCTTCATATTATTCTGCATTGCTGTATAGGGTTGTCACCTGTCCAGGATTCACCCGGACAGTTCGGGTTTTGAATGCTGTGTCCAGGTTTCATGGCAGCAGAAACCCGGACACAGGATGTCAGGGGCAACCAAAATTAAGATAGGGGCTACTGGCCCACCCACTGAAAATAGTCTTAACTGTGATATTTACATATGAATGGGCGGACACAAGATGTCAGGCAGACAGTGGCAACCAAAGTTAAGATAAGGGCTACTGGCCCCCCACTGAAAATAGTCTAAACTGTGATATTTACATATGAATGGGCGGAGCTATTTACATATGAATAAGCCACCACTCATTCTCCCCAAAAAATGTCTGCTCGTCGTTTGAGTGCTCGGGTTTCGCTTGAAGAAAAGGTGGCAACCCTATTGCTCTATAATGTATTGCTGAGATTTTTAGTCCCTCTACAGTTTGGAGCCAGTGGCAGATCTACCAGGGTCACAGCTGCATCCGGGCTCTGGCGCTCCACCACTGACTCCAAGCTGTAGAGAGATTACAAATCACAGCCCGGATAGGAGGAAGAGGGCCCAGGTGACCGTCACCATTTCCATAAAAAGGCCCAACAAAATCTTCAGCACCAGGCCCATAATGCTCTTATACCGGCCCAGACCTTTACGCCAATCCATGTCTTGAGCTCTTGGCTCTAAAATACTAGATGATATAGCTACCAGTCCATCAGGGGAGAAATAACCATACTTCCTTAGAGGAACAACTTCTCAGACTCCCCATACAGGCTGAAGTTCCTCCATGGCATCTCCATCCCTAGGTTTCAATCTCCAGGCCTCAGTCCAAGTACAATACCCACCTCCTGGGCAGCCAGCCTAGGAGGATCAGACAATCTAACACAGTCCTCCCCCAGGCTGCAGCCCAGGGGAGACTCACTCTGCCTTCCCGAGGTCACTCCTGAATATTTATAGCCTCTTCCAGCATGCACCACTGGTATCAAAACCTCTAATGGTTGGCCAGGGAGGTACCAATATTCCTCACTCTGATTTGTGCATCCTCCCACACTATTGCCAAGGTACACTCCCCCAGGAGCAGGCAGAAGCAAACAATCACCAGAGTTGAGGAGAAACAGCAGAAAGCCAAACTATCAATGTGCTCGTAAGCCGCCGGCCGCGTCCCCGCAAGTCGCCGGCCACGTCCTCGTGCGCTGAGAAGGGCTCCGGTTCTTTCATCATCTCTGAATCGCAGCGCTAGGCGTTTGCGTACGGCGGCACCAGCGGAGCAGCCGCCCTGACGGAGGGTGCTGCCCTAGGCAAACGCCTAGTTTGCCTCGCGGTAAATACGCCCCTGCATGTATGTCAGGGCAACATATGCAGTACACCTCCGCAGTGCATGCACATTTCTCCATGGTTTATCCCTTTAAAGACCCTGCAAACAGGGCGGGCCAAAGAAGTCGGCAACGAGGAGACTGCCTTGAGTGCTTCAGCATGAAAAGGGTGCAAACAGGGCAAGACCGGCAACCTATGTTGCTGAAAGAGATCACAGCTTAAAGGGAGGGGGGCGCAATTTGGACTTTTCACTTTGAGTCTTACAGGACCTTTTCCCACTACTGCCTGCAAGTACAGAGAAATACCCGATGATGCCAGAAATGTCCTTAGATTTAAAGTGGAAGTAAACCGCTCTGTAAATGTTCTGTTTTTGCCCTCATGTGCAAGTATGCAAAGCAAGATTTTACATTATGGAATACTTACCTTACAAGTGTGCCCTTCTCCAGTCATGTTTGTTCGATCTTTGGTCCTCAGTTTTGTCCCCTGCCGCCGCCATCTCCATTGCTGACTCTTTTGGCTTCTTGGAAGTCCTCTTCGACCATTGGGTGGCCTGTGCATGAGCACAGGAGCTACATCCTCCCTGGCATCAGGCCCATCTCAGAGATACCACAAATGGGCTGAGTGTGTACACTGCATGCTGCAGTACAGTGCACACAGAAAATTTAAAATTGCAAGGGGAGACAGGAAAAAAAATGTTCGCCAGAAGATATTTTGCATGTCCTCCCAGTGATTTTTTTTTATTGCTGTCTGTGTCCCCATTAGGGAGATTCACCCTCTCTATGTGTCCTGGTGACTGTTATCTCTGAAATTAAAAGTGAAAGAAAATCCCAGGTTTTGGGTTGTCACCAGAACAGGAATAGATGGGAAATTTTTCAATGGGGACACTAGTTCCGGTGACCACCAGGGATTTCTTTAACTTACTTCTTATTCTATTTATCAGACAGGAAGTGAAGGGAAATCTCCCCAATAGGACACAGGGGGCAAAATAAACATTGACAGGGGTTATAACTAGGGATGCACCGATACCAATACTAGGTGCCAATACCGAGTATTTGGGCAATACCAGAACTTCACCAGGGAGCTTGGAGCTGGCTTCCTGGCCAATTAGGAAGTAGGGGGGCAGGTGATGACTCGCCCCCCGGCTTCCTGATTGGCCGGGAAGCTGGCTCCATGCTTCCTCGTCACCTAATGACGAGGAAGCACGGAGCCGGCTTTCTGGCCAATCAGGAAGCCGGGTGGTGAGTCATTACATGCCACCAGCTTCTGGGCCAATCACGAAGTCGAGGGGTGAGTCATGGATGGAGCCAGCTTCCCGGCCAATCAGGAAGCCGGGCACTGTGTAATGACTTGTGCCCAGCTTCCTGATCGGTCAGGAAGCTGAGCAATCAAGAAGCCAGGCAGAGAGTCATTACCTGCCCCCGGCCTCCGGATTGGCCAGAAAGCCAGCTGGTGACGAGGGAGCATGGAGACTGCTTTCCGGCTAATCAATTGGTAAGCTGGACAGCGAGTCATTACATGCTGCCGCGCTTCCATAATGGGACTTCGAGTATCAGTATTCGGTATTGGCGAGAACCAAAAAAAATCGGTACTCGACACCGAAAAAACGATATCTGTGCATCCCTAGTTATAACCCTCCTTTATCCAAAACTAAAAACAAAGTTTTGGCTTCAGTTCTGCTTTAATGTTGAAATTCACGGAAAACAGTTACCTGTTTGCCAGTGTGAAATATTTGCCCCCATGCTAACTTTTCATGAAAAAAATACATTTTACAGAAATCCACATTCACCAATAAACTCACCGTGTGGGGAAGATCTGATGCCTCTTTCTGCAGCTCAATGCATCTCTCTTACATCTAATCTCTCTCAATACATCTCTCAGATCCCTCATGATTCTAAAATAAAAACAGATATATAACATGTCCTGCATGGATAAAATGAAATAAATCCAGTATAGAAACATGACAGCTGCCTTTATGGACAAGTTCCCCAGCGAGCTATCCTCATCCTTTGCCTTCTCAGCAAAGGACCTGGCCTGGAACTTCTATGTTTGACTTCACTGGGTACATATCTGTCCCCTATTCAGTGAATCCAGAGGATGGGAATTTCAGCTTGCAGGTTTTAAAATAACAAATGGCAGCTCCCACATATATATTTAAGTCATCATAGTTCCCCTTAAAGAAGTCTGTACAAAGAAGACTTCTGGAGGCTGCCATTGATGGCCTCATTCAGGTTCCTCATTGCCTTTGGCTTAGATACTTTTTTGAATCACTGGCCAAGTAGAAGCATGCAGCCAGTGAAACCAGATCTGCATAAATGACAGATTTCTCAAAAAGGGAAGTCAACAGTGGTAGACTCCGTATGTCTCTCTAATCCTGAATCCGAAAAAGAAAATGTTACAAGATGTCTTCTTCCAGCTCATATCAGTCCTATCTCCAGTGCGGCTTGTTTATATGTCATATAGCAATTGTCATGGAAAGTCCCGTCATGCTTGATCATAAGTCCAATAAAGTTTAAAAAACAACTTGCTTTTATTTTCATTTTCTGTTCAAGGAAACACATAAGCTGCCATTGTTCACCTCGCTCTGAAAATGCTAGCTGCCTGGCTGCCACTGGCTCCAATAGATTTAAAGCGTATGTCAAGCCAATTCTCATTTCTAGTTTTGGATGAGAGTGGCAAAGGATTAGAACTCCTGGTGTCTTTTTTTCTTCTTCTTTTTCTATCTAGGTTTACATTCACTTGGATAAGGCAGCAAAGGGGATTAGAACTCCGGTCTCTTTTCTGCTATCTAGGGTTCCATTAGAAAGATTTCACCTCATTTACTGACTGCTGACAATGGTATTACCAGAGAGTAGTGATGAGCCGAACACCCCCCTGTTCGGTTCGAATTCGAACTTTAGAACATGGGAAAAGTTTGAATTCAAACTCGAACTCAATGCAAGTCGATGGGGGTCGAACATTGAAAATCGAATGTCCCCATTGTCAAGCCTTAAATGCAATTTATTGGCAATAAAAAGTGTATGGGGATCCGGGTATTGCCCTGAGGGACAGGAATCAATGACATTTTTTTTAAAAAATAAGTTTTTTTAAAGCAACAGTGCTTTTTACATGACTTACAGGGTAAGAGTAAACATGAAAAATATCGTGCCTGGGGGGGTCCCCTTAACCTGCTGCAGCAAAACTGACATTTCTAAAAAAATAAATTAAATTTTTTTTAAAGTGTGCAGTTCCCTCTCCCAAACAATACCAGACGCTTTAGGTCTGTTAGAAATGTTAGAAGGGATCCATTAAAAAAAAAAAAGTGTGTAGGGTTCCCCCTAAAAAGTCATACCAGGCCCTTAAGGTCTGGTGTGAATATTTAGCCGGGACCCCATATAAAAAAAAAGTGTGTGGGGTTCCCCCTTAAATCATACCAGGCCCTTAAGGTCTGGTAGGAATTTTAAGGAGGAACGCCACCCTCAAAAATGGGGGGGGAAAAACATGGGGTCCCCCCTAAAATTCCATACAAGACCCTTGATCCGAGCATAGGCCTGGCAGGGCCGGAAAGGGGGGGGGACGAGCGAGCGCCCCTCCCTCCCACACCAGGCCACATTCCCTCGGCACTGAGAGGGTGTCCCCGTGCTGATGGGGACAAGGGCCTCATCCCCACAACCTTGACCCGGTCTGCGGGCAAGGGGGGCTTATTTGCATCAGGGTGCCCTTTAATTAAGGGGGCACCCAGATGCCGCCCCCCTCCCTTGTGAATGAGTAAGGGGTACCTGTACCTCTACCCATTCACTAAAGGGTTAAATAAAATAGTTATTAAAAAGTCCAGACTTTTGATAAAATCCTTAAATTGGAAAAGCAAAAGACATGTTTTTGACAAGTCTTTTATTTTTTTTAAAACCCAAAAATGGATCCACCGACGTAATCCAGGGTCAATTGGGCGGAGCCAATGGTGATAGCTAGCTCCTCCCAATTGTGTAGTTTTCCCGGCATCTGATAGGCAAGACATGATTGGGCAGAGTCATTATGACTTTGCCCAATCATGGCTCCAAATGAGTACTGAGCCCTGATTGGGCAAAGTCTTGCACCTGACCTGTGGTCAGGCCCAAGTCTTTACCCAATTAGAGCTTCAAAGTGCTCTTTGTAGTATGGGACGTTGCGCGGTCGAACAGACCGCGAACATCCCATAAAGTTCGCCATTCGGGAAGCGCTCGAACAGCCAATGTTCGATTCGAACTCGTGTTCGAATCACACCGGCAGCCCATCCCTACCAGAGAGGAAGGAAGGGTACACAGACAGAACTATATTATTGTTTTACTGTATTTACTCCCTATCATTCATATGTAACCTGCAAACTGTATTTTTGTTTTAATGTCATCTTCCAGTTCACATCAATCCTGTCTCCAATACAGCATGTTTGTATGCGTGTATTCTACTTTTGCAGTCAAATTTAACAAACCCTCTCTGTATATTTGTTATATGTTCCTAATTACACCGCATAACAAAAAATAATTAAAAGAGAAAAACACACCTCTTACCTTTTAGATGTGTTGTTGCAGCAGGCAACATGGCTGAATTGAGGCTTTTCTCAGCACATCCGTCCTTATAAAAAGACTTAGGGCTGAATCTGTTTTCTCTCATTAACTATATTAACATACAATGCAAACCCTTTATAACCCCCTCCTAATATTACAAAGATAGAGAAGCCAAGTAGACATTTTAACCCTTAAGAGGACAAGAAACCCTAACCCAAGTACAAGTAATTTAAATTGCAAGAAGCATTTTTTAATTATTTTTTTTAGCCGATGCTATGTGAATGGGAAATTGTAACAAATATAAAATAGGTGTTATTCCAATTTGACTGCAAAAGTTGAAAAGAAAACTTTAAGCCCTTATTAGCCATCAGTTAAAATGTATCAACTCTAATTCATTCTACCTCATCTAGCCTTAGCTATCCAATGTCTGCTTATTTTCCTTTTAAGCTATATTTTTCTAAACTATTAATATTTAGACTTTTATTTATGTTTATTTTTGTTTTGTTTTAACTAACACTTGTAAAATAGGGAAAAAAGAACAGTTTTTATTTTGAATTTTTATCTATACTTTGCATAGAAAATAAAAACATTTTTGCCCCATGGTCCCTGTGTGTGTCGTAAAGTAGCCACCGCTCCAAGCTCACACCCGTGATGGACTACAATCTCAATACGAATTAGATGTAGTCCATCCTGGGAGTGAGCTTGGATCGGTGACTACTATACACCACACACAGGGACCATGGGGAACAAAAGTAGCCCCCCTCCAGAAGGAAGGACAGTGTCGGCACCAATTCAGAAATGATTGGAGGATCTACAGCCGAGTGATACACAAATAAGACACATTGTTGTTCATAGTTAAGGTACTTGAATGTATTAAGATTTAACTCCTGAGTTTAGTGTCACTTTAAGTAAGGGCAAAGTAATCCCTGAATCAATAGGCCAATAGTAGAAATATAAAAATTGCTCATGTGCAAAGGGGGTGTGCAGGAGGATATAAGATGTGACAGCGGAACTGATTGAACTACAGGAAGATATAAGCACAAAAAAATATGTAATCAAACTAAAAAGCTCAAAACTCACATACCTTAATGTATCTGCCATGATTGATTTCTCACACAGAGTGTCCCTGGATGTCTCCCCACAGCAGGAATAGGAGCCATTGGTGTAAGACTCGCTATGATTCATATGAATTGAAAATGTTCTTTCAATACTGTGAACTGAAACAGGGCACAGTTTATGCTGTTGAGATTTTTCTACCTTTTCTTTGTTCTTTTTAATGGTGTGTCCATAACCCAGAAGGTGGGAGACCTCATGGATGAGGGTCTTTGGGCGAGATTTCATCTCTAGGTATTCAGGTAGCTCCCAAAACCCTTGACACAGGTAGATGGTTCCAGTCCCTGAGGTTGGATACACATAAGCAATTGTGTCTTGTTCGTCTTCTGGATCTTTGTTCCTCTTGAATGTCACTTTCTGAAGCTGACTGATCAGGTCTTTCACAAGATCTGTGCTGATTAATGGAAACAACCTCAACTTTTTTTCGTCACCAAACTCTTCTGGATCATCTACCAGCAGGCTGTCCTTCTTCTTCAGAGCGTCATTGAGGATATTCAGGGCTCGTTCTTTAGCCTCGTTGGCCGATTTACATTCTTCTTCACTCAACAAAGAGGCTTTCCTGTCATATAAATACCCTAATACAGAACTCATAATGGATTTCTCACACACGGTGTCCCTGGATGTCCCTCCACAGCAGGAATAGGAGCCATTTGTATAAGAACCTTCATGAACCATACAACATGAAAATGCGAATGGAATGCTAGGTGCTGAAATAGCGCACAGATTATGTTGTTCAGAGTTTTTCACTTTTTCTGTGTTCTTAATGGTATTTTCATACCCAAGTAAGCTTGAGATACCATAGATGAGGGTTTCTGGGCGAGAGTTGTGCTGCAGGTATTCATGCTGCTTCCAAAACTGTGAACACAGATACACAGTTCCATCCCCATCCGTTGGACGCACATAGGCATTTATCTCTCGGAACATGCCTCTCCTAAACGTCACTTTTTGGAGTTGGCTGATCAGGTCTTTCACCAGATCTGTGCTGATTAATGGGCAGTCACTGAACTTCTCCCGGTCACTGAACTCAGCCGGATTCTCCACCAAGAGTGCATCCTTCTTCTTCAGAGCGTCATTGAGGATATTCAGGGTTCGCTGTTTACATTCATTGGCCAGTTTACTTTCCTCTTCACTCAGTAGAAAGAAAGGATATAGAATGATATCCAACAGTCTGCTTAGCATTGTTCCAAGATGTCTTCCTCCAGCTCACAGTAGTCCCGTCTCCAATGCAGCGTGTTTATATGTCATGTAGAAACTGTCATGAAAATTCCCGTCATAAAATTTACCGTGATTAACTATTTGTTCAATAAAGATAAGCGCCACCTTTCACAATGCTTTCTCAGAAAAGGACTTTATGCTTCACATCAACCTTGGTGAACGGGCAGGTTTTAAAAAAAAATGTTTTTGTTTTAACTTCCATTTTCTGTTAAAGGAATCACGCAAGCTGCCATTGTCCACCTCCACATGAAAATGCTAGCTCCCTGGCTGCCGCGGGCTAAAGCATTAGAACTCCTTTAGTTTGTTTTTTAGGTTTATTTCTGGGTTATGTGAGGGCTCGTTCACACCGAAAGCTTGTGCGTTCCAGAGCGGTAGCTGCTGGAACGCACTGCAATCGCTGAGAAACTTCCCCCCGGGAGGGGGCGTGGCGTGCATTGAATTCAATGGCACTGCTTCCACCCCCCACCCCCCCACACACACACACACGCCCCCCGCCCGCAGTGCGATCGAACGTGTGGCAAAACTTTGCCAGCGTTCCGTTTCACTGCAAACGCAAAAATAGGGCTTGTCCTATTTTTGCGTTTGCAGTGGAACGGAACGTTGAGGAGAACATTCATTTTGAGAATGGCATTTCTGCTGAACCAAGAATGGGAGACATTATGCCATTTGGAAAGATCTGATCTAATTCTGGTCAATAATGGTTCAAAGTTCACCGCAAAGATCCCATAGACAGTTCGGATAATGTAAGTACCCAAATATGAGATGTGGTCTCTCGCCTGTTTAAATGGGAAAGCGGACATTAAGAGTCTATGAGGAGGAAAGGAGACATTGAGGGCTTCATTAAAAGAAAATCTCAGAAAACTCCTGGATTTGCTTTTAACATGTTAGGGACTTTTGGCATATGGGGCAATCCCTTAAGAAACTTCAAGGGAGTTCCCTGGGCTGGTGCCCTCCCCCCCCACTGCTGTTCACCGTCAAATCCAGCCTATCAAAATGGCAGCCGGGACTTGCTTTATCAGAGTGGCAGCTACAACCACAAGTGCAGCTTCTGAGCCGGGCCTAAACACTAAGAGACTTTACTGGGATACTTCATGTAGAAATATTATTGTTATGTTGTGTTTAGCAAAACCTGTAATCTGCATATGATGTCAGCTAAAGCAATTTTACATATATAACATAAAATAATTCTTGTTTAAGCCATTAAGCCATTGTAAATAAACGGTGGGACGGCAAGTTTCTTTTTCTGCTAGCATGCACGCGAGCAGAATACACTAAAAGTTTTAAAAAGCCGGTACCAGTTGTTCCATACAGGCGTTAGGGTGGCTCTAAAGCCGCCTGTAAAAACATACAGTGGTTAGAGCGCACTCCTGTAGGACAAA
>NW_017308949.1:117961-118258 GCF_000935625.1 Nanorana parkeri | reverse complement strand
TTATACAGCTCTAAGCCAATTAGCAAGCATCATTTGCAATTCTACCATATATGGATAGGCCCCTTATCTGGCTCATCTTGACACAAACTGCCGTTATGCGCTGTTCAACAGGAAGAGATGGTGGGGACGTGACCTAGTCATGTACAGGTGGGGAAACTCTGAGGATTGAACAACCAATTTTGTCAAGCATAGCCATTATGATTGCTGCCACGCTATCGCATAGGTGGCACAACAAACACTGCACAGTACAGATGCCGGATCGCTTGTACATAAACAGCAATCGCCTGCTGTTTAAAA
>NW_017308949.1:115222-116633 GCF_000935625.1 Nanorana parkeri | reverse complement strand
TTCCTGATACCGGAAGTATAGGGCTAGGAATCGGAGCATTTTGGCGAGCACGAGTACTCGTCCAAATACTCAGCAGCGGCACCAATACTAGTATCGGTGATTCCCTAGCTGAAAGCATACAAAGTGCCACAAGAACCGGTGCACACCCATTCCATTCAAAATGAATGGGATGCCTTAGTACAGTGCACCACAATGCTAAAGTGTGAGTGGGCCCTTAGCATTCTCTTTTCATATGTAACAAGTGTCTCCCCACATCCTTCTGGTCACACACTGACAAGACGCTTAACCCCATACAGAACATTGCGTCACACGCAGCGACAAAGACAATCATTCAAAACTGGCAAAAACAAAATGGCCAACCCTCCCCTTGAATGTCTAGTCTGCACTTCAGAAATAAAGGATCTGGTCAGGGTGTGGTTGCAGCAAACAGCACAAGAAACACACAAAGTACTGTAAAGATTTTATTACAGTAGAATATAAAATCACACTTTAGAAAGTCATAAATCACAGTTTGAATCTTTTCAGTATAAAATCAGTTTGTGACCAGTATAGTGCATTTTGAGTCCACCTCTCTTGATTTTTCAGCCATAAACAGGTTGGCAAAATTGTCTAGAAATTGATTTCATGTTCACAGAACCCAACATAGAGCGGCTCGGCTGCTATTCTACGCCTGGAAAGAGAAATGAAAAATAGCAATCCGAGGCTGGTAATGTTCATCAGGATTTCATCTATAGACGTCTGAGCTTACGCAACATTTCACATTTCAGAAAGCCTAGTTTTGCTTTGTTGCCATGTACTGTACATTACCACTGTTTTCCTTATTTAATAAGCCCCAGAGTGTGCAGAAACATACTTAGGCTTATGGCCTGAATACAAAATCTGCTGTGGGTTCCCATTTGCAACCCAAATCTAAAAGAGAAACAGGAATTAACTATCTAAATTCGCACTCCTGAATTCTTATAAAAGAGCAACTTCTCAAGGATTCCTTGATTTTTATTATTTACCTGTATTCTCTCCCTGTCAGAACAGATCAGACAGGCTGGACTGTACGGTCATCCAATCTCCTGTCTAGGTCCAATAGTTGAATCTACAAAACAAACACTGTGCCAGGGAAGATGGCTGGTCTGCCTCCATAGAGGTTTTAAAACCCGACACTGGACTAGCATTTCTGCTCTGACAGGAAGTAAATGGTGCACACAGTCATCTCTAAAGGGGAAGGCTGCACTACTATATGGAGTGAAGACTGATGAGTAAGTCCTGTCTACTTCTCTTATTATATAGCACTGGCAAGAAAGCATTTATACACTACTAGAATTGGAAGCTGCTTGCATGAGTGGCACTTAAAGAACGATCCACACACATGAGAAATACAAGGTATCCCCCACATGAGAAATGCAAGGTATCCCCCACA
>NW_017308949.1:112613-113046 GCF_000935625.1 Nanorana parkeri | reverse complement strand
TGGTGCCTGTAACATATAATTGGTACAATACCCAAATCTTAAGCCTTGTCCCAGGAGTACTGTGGGGTGCAAAAGTTGCATGAGGTAAATCAATGGTGGGTACTGAAATAGGCGGTGGGGGAATTTTAGTTTGTTCGGAAGACTCAACCACAGCTACGTGACCTTTGAGATCCATGTGTTGCAGTAACATGCACATTTTACCACAACAGGCATACTGCAGTGGGGGGGTTAGTGCATTGTGGTATAAGTCAAAATGAATACTACAGTAGTGGCTAATGCACCCACTCCAAAGTGCTGAAAGTAGGGATGCACCGATACTGGTATCAAGTACCGATACTTTTTTTTTTTAAAGTACTCGCCGATACCGAATACCAATACCGCAAGTCCCAATAAGGAAGCCAGGTGGCGTGTAACGACTCGCCACCTGGCTTCC
>NW_017308949.1:107605-108259 GCF_000935625.1 Nanorana parkeri | reverse complement strand
ATCGCTTGTACATAAACAGCAATCGCCTGCTGTTTAAAACGATACCAAGTAGCAGCCGTGTTCTCGGTATAACCACTTCAGGTGGGTTCACGTAAATACACGTCATCCGCTTGAAGTGGGTAATACAGAAGGGCACCCATGACACTGGAGTCTCGGAGCACTATGGGTTTTCTGAAGGGAGGGCACAGCAGAAGAGATTTTTTTAGACTGTCTTACTAACTGAAAGTTTATAAATCTTGTCTAAGCACAGCAAGCCGGGGCGTGGAGGAGTCTTTTCTCTGATCTTTTGCTGTGTGTTCAGGTTTCAGCTTCAGCTATTTAGCTCTGTAGACAACCAGTATTTTTTTTACCAAAGCAGATTAGGAGAACCTGGAAAACGTGAAAAAGGAGCTCCATCTGCTGGCTGGATATGATGAACTCATTCCCATTGGAGTCCATACACTACTGAAAAGCAATCAAATAAATCTCTACTTGAAGTGTTTCCTTCAGTGACTTCACAAGCCATTGAAACTACTTGTTTATTTTGTTTATTAAAAATGTATGTACAGCCAAACATTTTTTCCGTTTTGGCTAGAGCAGATGAGTGTTAGAACCCCTTTCAAGTTTTTACTGCGGTAAAACTAGGTAGATTCATCCCGTCTATTTGTCCTACTG
>NW_017308949.1:105135-107487 GCF_000935625.1 Nanorana parkeri | reverse complement strand
GGTAAAACTAGGTAGATTCATCCCGTCTATTTGTCCTACTGACATTTGTCATGGAGACTGAAATTGCTAATGTTGGAGTTGTCCCCCAGACAAGAAGGTAAAAGGAAATCTAATGGGTACACCTTTTCTGTGACATCTTGGTAAGTGGGATTTTAATCCCCAAAGCATTCACAGCCCTCAGGTGGAAACTGATGTCTATGGGTGTCATTTGTGGCCAGATAATGGGGGAGGGGGGCAAGCAATTAAGAGAAAAACGGATTGCTACTATAGCCCACCACCACTTCTTACTTGTCCTCCATTGATATAAACTTTTACAACTGGCAGAGCAAAATGTACAAGTCACTCCAAAGACATGCTGGTAGATTAAAGGTCTCCTGTCTGAACTGGCCCTAGTATGTAGGTATGCATGTCAAGATGAGGATCTACGACAGTAAGCTCCTTGAGGGTGGGAGTGGATGATGTGAATGTGCAGTATGTAAAATGCTGTGTAACTTGTCATTGTTATACAAATGTGGCCAATGTAACAGTATAGAGGTGACGTGTTATTAATTTGACATTCTGCTATAGAAAAGCCACAATTATAATATGATTACATGCAGCGAGATTTTATGGTTTTCATGGCAACATATATATTAAAGATAGCACAATGTCTGTAGATTCATGAATTCTGTATTCCGAATAATGGAACAGCATACATACATACCATAGTCTTGGTGTGAGGTTTGAAGCATCCACAAATTCACCCCATAAACAAGCTTCACCACCAATCACAAGATGCTTCTGCTCTTCGGTCCCTGCAAGAACAAAGCACCAGTATGTCTAAGCTCAAGAGCAAAATAACAGCATCTCACTCACATTGGAAGAACAGGCACAAGGCAAAAAAAACCTAGAACCTAAAATGCTTTCTGGAAAGTCAAATACTTTGTATTCTAGTTCCTACTGATTGTTTTGTAGCCCTTCTTAGAAGCATATTGACAAAGCCCTTTCTGGAAGCAGACTGACCGCCTCCCCCCTCCTTAACATAGTTGTATTATCTGTTAATCTGGCCATTAAAAAGGGAAAAATTTACCCTTATCCTCAAAATAACAAACACACTTTTAGAAATGGTTAGTATTGACAATCTACAAACAAATACTTCTAGATCCTTGGTTCTCGACTGGTGGTTCATGACACAAAAGTGGGTCGTGGCATGGCTTCCATTTTTCTAGGCGACAGTCTCCTCTACCTCCCCCATAGTGCAGCATTTGGTTCTCACGCCCAGCAGCTATTGAAAATATACTGCCTGGCGCCAAGTGTCAGCTTGTGATGGGATGGGGGGGGGGTATAGCCTCGAGAGACCTCTATCCATACGTGCATTGCTTACGTGTGCTGTAGAAGTGCCTGGACGGGAGTGCCTCACGTGTGCTATAGAAGTGCCTGGGCCAGAGTGACATCACAGTCTGCATTGCAATTCATTTGAATGGTACCCCAAACACACCTCCCACCCAGTTTCTGACCCCGCACCGGAACACGCGATACCCTACTGCCTTGTGTTCTATTGCAGTGCGACTTGGGTCGCGACTTAATGACCAAGGACAAATGTGGTTCCTGAGGTTACACAGGTTGAGAACCACTGTTCTAGATCATTGCAGGATTTTAATTTTTTGAATACCTTATTTTTTTCCCCCCTCCCCATTCTTCTTACAGTGGACATTTTATCTAAGGGCATCTAAACCCATCTCCCTTTACTTCCTGGAACTCTGGCACATGAGACTAGGACATGTGAGCATGAACATCATCTCAGGGGAGGAAATGCCTTACCCTGAGATCGCATGACACCTTCCCAGGATGTAATGCTTGGGCACCTTACATTACTTTTCCCAAAGAGAACCAGGAAGTAGAAAACAAAGTAAAATGAAAAAATGTTTGTTTAGCTAAGATGATTTCATATCAGCATGCAGAGCTGTATGGCTGGTGTGATTTCTAGTCAAAGGGGGTAAAGGTCCATGAAGTATTCATTTTTAACTTTCTTTACCAGACCGAGTTGTCGAGCAAAAGTGGCAGATTGGAGGTCTGAGACAAACCATTTAGCACACACAGGGTGCTTTCAATGACCAGCTTTTATTCATTTATGCAATACCTTTATCCCACAAGGAAAAAATGGTTTCTGTAACTGCCTAAACGCGTTAGCTGGAGTTGAGCTCTAATGTGTTGGTTACTTATGTAAATTCCACCTATCCTACATGTATTAGTACATCGAACAGTCGCCTCTCCACAAGTTACATTGCTCCTCCATAGACACAGTGGAGGATTGAGCCCATGAGGGCCCCAAGACAGAACATGTGTTACCATATCACTAGGCAAAAATAAAAG
>NW_017308949.1:97418-104938 GCF_000935625.1 Nanorana parkeri | reverse complement strand
AGCAGCACATCTAAGGATTGGGAAGCTTACAAATATTAACCTTTTTTGGAGGAGTTTAAAAAAAAAACTGACTTCAAATTAATCTAAAGTGTTAAACATAACACAAACCAGGTACTGAGTATGTTCCCCTATTCTTCTTGCATAATGACCAGGTTATTATTATAACCAATATGGCTGAAAGAGTAACCCACTTCCACAGTCCCTACTACCAACTAAAGTATGAGCATTGAAATGCAATCATTTCAAAATCACCCAGCATAAGCCAGGAGTAGTAAGCCAATACTAGATTTGCAGCTAAACTGCAAACTCCACATGCCGAGCAAGATGCAGTATATCTGTTGCGCAACAACCACCCCTACAAGCAGCAGAGTGAAGCTCTAATTGTGACGTTAGCCTATGCCAACACTGAACGAAAGAATGTTAGGCAGGAAACATTTAGCTTATCAACATTTTCAGGCATCAAATAGGATTCATTTTAGGACTGAAATATCAAGTATTCTGGCAGAAACAGATCCTGTGCTGCTGGCAATGCCTATAATTAAGAGATCCATTCAGAGTAATAGAAAAAGTCCTAAAGGAAGGTGCCCTGCAATAGAATAGCTCCTATACTACCTTTCCTCCATTCCAGAAGAAGTGTACCCTCTGTCAATTTCATTATCTATCAACATGTAGGTAAGTGTAGGATGCCCGAGTCCCCCTCTGCACAATGTGGTTCTATCCTCCGTCCCCTATATCACTAGGGGGACTTAGTGGTATCTGGGTTAGGAGGATGGAACCCAAGTGTGCGGAGTGGGACATGGGCATTGTACACTCCCAAAAGAGTTGAATACTGAAGAGGTTGGAGCATTGGAACAGAGGGAATATCGAAGACATGGGCTATCTGAGATGAGTGTATAATAGCTCTGGTATTGCAGGACACCCTCCTTCAGGATTTTCTTTTACCCCAACAGAGTTTAAACTGAATGTGCTGCAATGGTTACTAATGGAAAGCCACATGCAGATCAGCTGACATGAGGCAGCCGTGCGGTGGGGCTCAGGCACCAGAACACACCGGTGAAATTTGTCGGCTCGACGTGGTAGAATTGGATCCAGTCCTGGCCAATGGAAATGCGGTTTAAGTACCAGGGAGCAGAAAGAAGTGCCTGAAAGCCAGCAGCTGTAACTGCTGCCATCTCCGCTTGGTAATTCTTTTCCTTCCAGACTTCAACAACTGTATCTGGCTTCAACTGAGAAATTTAAATAGACTGTTAAAAACAAGCATGCCATGTCACATTATAATTACTTGCAAAAACAAAAACAAGTTTCACATAGAGGGCACTGACATCCTCTAGTGGTCCTCAATAAAGCTGATCACCAGAATCTAGTTTTTGTCCCATTTGTGGCTGCTGAGGACCAGAATGTATGATAGAACTCAGGAAAGAACAGGAAGCCAGTTCTGAGATGCTCAGTATGTAAGGAAGGTGGTCATTTTAGTTTTAAGGGCTTATTTGTTCACAAGCAGAAAGCACATTTGATGAGCAAGAGGACAATATTTAATAAGCTGGGGTACATTCCTTGATGAGCTGAAAACGTTACGAAGGCATGCAGATGGAATATTACCACAGTGGAGCAGACAGTTCATATGATGACTTATAAATCAAGACCCTATGGAGGGTGGGCTGGCCAAAACCATTTACAACCAAACAAACATAACCCAAAAAGAGGGAAGATAAACCCCCCCCCAAAAAAAAAAAACCCAGAAAAACAAAAAACACTTCTTATCCATAGCCCTGGGCATATGAGCAAAACTATATAGCAAGTCAGCGGTTCTCATATAAAGAAATACTCTGTGCTAGAAAGAAGAGACTGCACCATAAACCTTACAAACAGCTAATACATCTTTATTGAAATACATGTTTGTACATTTTTAATGTGTTTTAAAAAAGTTGAATGACCTGTTGTAAGGTTTATGGTGTACAGTCTCTTCTTTATAGCACAGAAGTATTTCTCTATAAGAGAACTACTGACTTACTATACACAGTAGTTCATATGATCACTTCCAGTACAGTTCCCATCACTCAATCATGCCCTTTAACTCTGTTCCTTTGACCAGAACCCTGGAGACACTACATACTCTCATTTCTTAGGGCCTACCCTAACCTTACATAGCATTAAATTTTGCCCGTTTTTTTTTTACTGGTAGGGCTACTTTCATTGACCTCATATGCAGATCAAAAGATCAAACCTTTGATCTGTAGTTGAATAAAAACAATGCCGTTAGATTTAGAACAAGCTTCTAAACCGTCTTCTGAACACTTGGAAATCTCAGTTTTACACAGTAGTGGCTGCAATAAAAACCGTTGACAGGTAAGATTTGTTGGCATGAGTGGTGGGGCAGTAGGGGGAAGAGGCATACATCTCGTGTACACTGCTGAAGTCTTAAGGCGTATGTGACGACATGGTGATGAGTTTATCAGTTAAATGTGTATTGGTGTTGAGTTATGTTTGAGTGCGTTATGCTGTGTGACCTGGTTAGGGAAAGACTATCAGCACCCCTCCCCCCCCTCGTTATCTCCCATTGTACTCTGAGGGAGCTCAGAACAATGACATTCTGGCCAGGCTACTGCTATGGCTGTCTGGAGCTCGTTAGCAGGTGGACCCCTGTGGTGTTATGAAGACAGAATGTCCTAGGAGGGGACGGGGGATGTGATGGGATTATATTCTGATCTGATCACTTTCTGTATAAAAGTTTGTGCAGTTGTTCAATAAACCAGAGTTTGTTTACCCTACACTGAGTCCCGACCAGTGACTGGGGAAACTGGGAGCTAAAGATCTTCAGGTTGCAAGATCTCCTCAGCAAGGAAGAAGACAGCGGCGGACATACTCATCCTGAGTACGGGGGTCCGTCACAGCGTATATGACACACAACCGGTTAAATAGGGTTGTCAGCTGTATCTTTAAAATCCTATTCTTTATTAACCGTGTTGAATGAAAGTCAATGTCAAAGTCAATGTTTAATTTACATCAGGTGCTAATTTGGTAATCTTGGAGTTTCATAGCTCAATATTTGTAATTATTCATAGATCTCGATTAAAATGAATTTAGCAAGAAGCACCAAAAACTGACTTCACAACAATCAACAAACTGAATCACTTGCCAGCTTTTTCTGTTACCGAGAGTCCAGTGGTGAGATCACCTGGCAGTAGTATTTGCCTCTGTCCTCCCATTCAATAAGAACATAAAACTGTAGCATTCCCTCACAGGCGATCGCTCAACACTGGTTTTTAATCTAAAATCTGGCAATCCACTGGGGGAGAGCGGTACAATCAGCCTGCATCCCAATAGATGAGCAACTGGGTTGAACTGGGAGTTCTGGTGAGGATCTCTCTCCACTGCAGTCTCTGAGCACAGCCTATGACTCAGCTTGTCAGCAACCACACAAAACACTGAAATATCATTTTTTTTAAAGGAGTTGAATTTAAAGCCCAACTAGACTTTCAAAAGAAAAAAAAGTGTACATGCAGTTTCCTTTAGTAAGAAATCAGCCACAGTTTGTTTCCTTTTTATAGCTGTCGCATCCTGAACAGAAAAGCCTGTCTCCTGCCAGTATGCTTCAGAGTAGGGCAGCAGTGCCCTACTCTGAGCTAAGTCAGAGCTCTCCAATCAGCATGCAACATGAGCTTTGCTAACTGCAAAGCTATAGGTCTGAGCAGCAGTGGGCGTGTTAGACCTCTGCAGAGAGACCACTGCTGCCCCACAGGGAGCAAGGGTCCCACTCTGATGCATGCTGGCAGGAGACAGACTTTTCTGCTTTGGACGTGACCGCTTCAGAAAGAAAATTAACACTTTTTTTTTTAATGTACCTAGAATATACTTTGCAGATTTAAACAGATGCAATTGGGCTCTAAAGTAACACAAGAAATTAGTAAAGCTGGCACACAGCTCACATAAGAATATTAAAAAACAACCAACCATTGAAATTTAGCGGCTCAATTCGGTAGTATCTCTGCCAGTCCTGGCCATAACTAATGTAATCTAGGTACCAGGGAGCTGAGAGGATGGCAGAAAACCCTGCAGCCGTCACTTTGTACAATTCTTCGTTATAGTTTTCCCCCTTCCACACTTCCACTATCGTGTCTGGTTTAATCTGCAAAGATGGCAATAGGTAAGGGTTTGTGAGGAAGAAGTAGAAATCTTCATTAGTACACAAGTTATTCTTCACTAAAGGTCAATGTCGCAATAGCAGTGACTGGATTGCTAGAGAGGGCAAAGGAACTACTCGCCTGTTTCCACAATGTCCATTCCTCATTGCCCAAAATTCCACACAATCCCCCTGAGCCATCATAGAGGGGGTGAGGGGGATGTTGGTCCAGCCAGAGAGGAAGAAACACCACAGAAACAGATGTGTGGTTCCCTTGCCTTCTATCGATCAAGTCCTTGGCAAGCTGCCACCAGTGATAGGATTACTACTGTGACATAGGCCTATGGTCTCGTTCACACCTAGGCGTATTGCATATGCGCGTCTGTTGCACGTTTTTTTACCGCGATTCGCGGTAATAACCGTCAAGCGTTTCCGAAGGCTACTTGTCTGTATCCCAATGGAAACGCGCAACAAAACGGCCCAAAGTAGTACCTTTTCAGGTGTGGGCCGTTTTGTAGCGCGTTAGGGACGGGCGGAAATACGCCAAGGTGGGAACGAGACCATTGAATACAATGGGATTTATATTTTTTAGCGTTTTGTAGAGCGTTCATCGAGCGTAGAACGCGCTACAAAACGTTCAGGTGTGAACGAGGGCTAAGTGTTCTACAGAGTTTAATGTTAGATCATAAGCAAGTCTTCCTGTTTTTTTAATTGTAGGAATTATTTTATTAAGCATTGCCTATGTTATGGTAAGTATGGCTGTTCTCTTTATAAAAAAAAATAAAAGTGTTCCTTGCTTTTATACAGGTCATAATTTCTATTGAATACACATTAAAAAAAGAGTAAGATAAGCAATCAACTTCAACTGACAAATACACTGCAAGGACTGTACCTTCTGAAGAAATCTATGATCACCTTGCAATGTCCTTACACTAACTAACTGCTAATGAGGAGGGTCTGCCTTCATTAGTAGTGTGCATATAAGCAATCACCGTGTGATGAAAAACGTCTGCAGGCCTTTAGCCAAGAAAAAAAAAAAAAAGTTTTAGAAAATATCCCAGCTGAAAAAAAGCCAGGGAATGCCTGTCATTTGACAGTGTACATACTATGTACAGAACTCATTCACTCTGCAATATTGTAAGAAGAAATTTGGCAGTTAGAAAAAGTAGGCTGCAGATTGAAACGTACGTTTTAATAGCAATTACATTACAAAATGGATTGTGTTAGCAATAGGTTATATCACATTTTTTTTTAGCATAATAGGGTTTTCATTTAAGACTTATAAAAGAAGGCCTGTCAGCAGCCACTTAGGACAAAATGTTTTGAGGGTCTGTTTTTCTATATGAACAAAACTTCTAAAGATACCCATAGACAAATTGGCAATAACAGAAATCAGCATATGTTGTAGCAGTTGGCATATTGGCTACCCGACTCCTAAGACAGTGGCAGATATATTGGCTGTACATTATAAGTGCTGCTGCCTTGGGTTCTTTAATTGTAATTAAAACCAATCCAATAATAACAATAATAAATAATACCACCAACTGGCAATACAGTTCATGGACTTGGAACAAGGTAGGCAGCAGCATCGAAGACTACAACTTATGGATTCCCTGTAGGTCTGCAGCAAGAAGAGGGGGGATAATATTGACAATGGATTGCATCATGCAAT
This sequence comes from Nanorana parkeri, assembly GCF_000935625.1. Lineage (NCBI taxonomy): Eukaryota > Metazoa > Chordata > Amphibia > Anura > Dicroglossidae > Nanorana > Nanorana parkeri. The sequence continues at coordinate 99,146 of NW_017308949.1, read as the reverse complement.
AAATCATTCTAACGCAAGGGACAACAGGAATGGGTGCTTGGGAGGGTCTCAAATCTTTTTTTCTGTTTAGTAGGCCTCTGCCACTGTCCCGGCATTTAACAAGGCATCCAAACAGCACGAGCAACACAATTATCATCAATTGCCTATGGGAAACTAACATGTCATAATAAAACACAATACTTGAATCAACATGGTACTTGCATGATAACTGGAAACAAAGCCTAAAAGACTTAGAAGAAAAGAAGTGGATGATGCCACTGAAGTAAAGAGAAGAGACCAAAGTATAACAGATGTCACATGTGTTTGGATAGATGTGTAGAAGCATGCAAAAGAGGACTTCCTCAGGTATCACATGGCAATACAATAATACTCTAAGGTCACGCGTGGCTTCATAATGCAGACTTGTAAGAGGTTTCCACTTTAAGTGTGTTTTGATTCAGTTATAAAAAGGGTTCCCTCTGATGCAGGCCATCATTTTCTACAATTTGCATGGACCTCCAAGCCACCAATTGTTATCATGGTGCAGCATTAAGAAAAACACTGACGGATGAGACAGTATGAAACTATAGGTGGAAATCCCTCTGCTCCCCAACAACTAGTGAGGCAAGTTCAAGCAGAAAAGAGTGAGTAGTATGAATCTGGCAACAAAAATAGAATTTAGAAGAAATAGGACCTGAAGCAGGCAATACAAAGTAAAATATAAAATTAACAAATTCCGCGCTCAGGAAAGGCTACAAATTGAGTCCCTACAAAGTTGCTTGGAAAAAAAGGGGTTAACCCAACAGAGTCTAATAATAGGAAAAAAACACAGCGCTATGTAGGAAAATTAATGTGTAAAGTAATTAATAAGTGTTAAACCTTCGTGTGATAAAAACTGCAATGACTATAACAAAATAATCCTTAATCTAAGTGCTAAAATTGTTCTCAAAGAACTGTGTGCATATGAAAAAAAGGTCATGAATAAATGATAAAAAATAGGATTTTGGTACTCATGGACGGGTTTCGGACACAAGGAAGGCAAGACAATGTCCTCATTGAGATGGAAAACCGAAACCAACTTCGGCAAAAAGGACGGCCGGGGGCCACAGAACCACCTTGTCCTGGTGCAGGACCAGCAACGGGGATGAGCAAGAGAGGGCCACCAATTCCGAAACCCTGCGGACCGAGGTGACCGCCACCAAAAAGGCCACTTTTTGAGACAGAGTCAGAATCGGAATTTCACGCAGAGGCTCAAAGGGAGAATCCTGCAACACCGAGAGCACCAGATTCAAATCCCACGGCGGCAACGGGGAGCGAACAGGAGGAACGATACGCGTACCCCCCCGCACGAAAGTGCGAACGAAGGCGTTGGAGGCTATCGGTCATAGAAAGAGGACAGCCAAGGCCGAAATCTGGCCCTTGATCGTACTCAAGGCCAATCCTTGATCCACACCACGCTGTAGAAAGGCAAGGATTCTGGCAACGGAAAACAAACGAGGCGGAAACCCCACCGCCTCACACCAGGCGAAATAAGCCTTCCATGTGCGGTGGTAAATCCTACGCGACACAGGCTTGCGAGCCCGCAACATCGTAGAGATGACCGCATCCGAGAGACCACGATCTCTCAACACCTGGCTCTCAACAGCCACGCCATCAAAGCCAGTGACGGTAAAGACGGATGGAAAACCGGACCCTGAGACAGGAGATCCGGACGGAGCGACAGGCGCCAGGGGACGTCCGCCACTAACC